>NC_068423.1:27676951-27691951 GCF_023373465.1 Oncorhynchus keta
CCGGGTGTCGTGGGTGTGGAGTCAAAATGCAGGAGACAGAGTTCAATGCTGTGCGTCTTTTTACTAGCACCAACGCACCACAGGGTGCTCACAAAAGTAACGTTCCCAAACACAGGGGAAAAAATACAATGAAGAAATACACGACTAGGCACTAAACACGTACCTCTACAACAGAGCCGAAGGTTACAATGAAAATAATCCCGCACAACAACCAGGCGGGACGGCTGTCTAATAAAGACAAACTAATTAAACTAATTAAACATGAACAGGTGCTACCACTAAACATACAAGGAGGGAGAGGAAAAACAATCAGTGGCAGCTAATAGGCTGGTGATGACGACCGCCAAGCGCCACCCGCCCGGGAAGGGGAAACACCCTCGGTCGGACTCGTGACAGTACCCCCCTCCTGACGCGCGGCTCCCGCAGCGCGCCGACACCGGCCTCGAGGTCGCCCCGGAGGACGAGGTGCAGGGCGATCCGGATGGAGGCGATGGAAATCCCTCAACATGGATGGATCCAAGATGTCCCCCACCGGTACCCAGCACCTCCTCCGGACCGTACCCCTCCCAGTCCACGAGGTACTGCAGGCCCCTCACCCGGCGTCTTGAGTCCAGAATGGCCCGGATCGTGTACGCCGGGTCCCCTCGATGTCCAGAGGGGGGAGGGACCTCCGGTACCTCACTGTCCTGCAGGGGACCAGCTACCACCGGCCTGAGGAGAGACACATGAAACGAGGGGTTAATACGATAATAGGAAGGGAGTTGTAATCGATAACACACCTCGTTTATTCTCCTCAGGACTTTAAAGGGCCCTACACACTGCGGACCCAGCTTCCGGCAGGGCAAGCGGAGAGGTAGGTTTCGGGTTGAGAGCCAGACCCTGTCCCCAGGTACAAACACGGGGGCCTCACTGCGGTGGCGGTCAGCACTCCTCTTCTGCCGTCCACTCGCTTGTCGTAGAGATTCCTGGACGGCCCTCCAGGTCTCCTTGGAGCGCTGTACCCATTCCTCCACCGCAGGAGCCTCGGTCTGGCTCGGATGCCATGGTGCCAGGACCGGCTGGTATCCCAACACACACTGAAAAGGGGACACGTTAGTAGAGGAGTGGCGTAGTGAGTTCTGAGCCATTTCAGCCCAGGGAATGTATCGTGCCCACTCCCCTGGCCGATCCTGGCAATACGACCGCAGAAACCTACCCACCTCCTGGTTCATTCTCTCCACCTGCCCATTACTCTCGGGGTGATAACCGGAGGTCAGGCTGACAGAGACCCCCAAGCGTTCCATGAACGCTCTCCATACCCGAGACGTGAATTGGGGCCCCGATCAGAAACGATGTCCTCCGGCACCCCGTAGTGTCGAAAGACATGGGTAAATAATGCCTCCGCAGTCTGCAGGGCTGTAGGGATACCGGGCAACGGGAGGAGACGGCAGGACTTAGAAAACCGATCCACAATCACTAGAACCGCGGTGTTCCCCTGAGACGGCGGAAGATCGGTCAGGAAATCTATGGACAGATGTGACCATGGCCGCTGTGGAACGGGGAGGGGTTGTAGCTTCCTCTAGGAAGGTGCCTAGGAGCCTTACTCTGAGCGCACACTGAGCAAGAGGAGACATAACCCTTAACGTCTTTAACCAACGTAGGCCACCAATACCTTCCCTGAAGGCTCCCCACTGTCCTCGTCACCCCAGGGTGACCCGAGGAGGGTAGGACGTGAGCCCACCGAATCAGCTTGTCCCGAACATCAAGCGGCACGTACCTTCGCCCCGCTGGACACTGAGGAGGCGCGGGTTCAGCACGTAACGCCCGCTCGATGTCCGAGTCCACCTCCCATACCACTGGGGCTACCAGCTTTGAGGCGGGAAGGATGGGAGTAGGTTCGGTGGACCCATCCTCGGTGTCGTAAAGGCGGGACAGTGCGTCAGCCTTCACGTTCTGGGAGCCCGGTCTATAAGACAAAGTAAACCGGAACCGGGTGAAGAATATGGCCCACCTTGCCTGACGTGGGTTAAGTCTCCTTGCAGCCCGAATATACTCCAGATTCTGGTGGTCGGTCCAGATGAGAAAAGGGTGCTTAGCCCCTCAAGCCAGTGTCTCCACACCTTCAGAGCTCTAACCACCGCTAGCAACTCCCGGTCCCCCACATCATAGTTACGCTCCGCTGGGCTGAGCTTCCTTGAGAAGAAAGCGCAGGGGCGGAGTTTTGGTGGCGTACCGAGCGCTGTGATAGCACGGCACCCACCCCAGCCTCGGACGCGTCCACCTCCACTATGAATGCTAGAGAGGGATCCGGATGCGCAACACGGGCGCATCAGTGAACAGCGCCTTCAACTTGTTGAATGCTCTGTCCGCCTGTGCTGACCACTGCAATCGCACCGGGCCCCCTTCAGCAGTGAGGTAATGGGAGCCGCTATCTGGCCAAAACCCCGGATAAACCTCCGGTAGTAGTTGGCAAACCCAAAACCGCTGCACCTCCTTTACCGTGGTTGGAGTCGGCCAATTACGCACGGCCCTAATGCGGTCACCCTCCATCACCACCCCGAGGTGGAAATGCGATATCCCAGAAAAGAGACGGCTCGTTTAGAGAACACGCATTTCTCAGCCTTGACGTATAGGTCATGCTCCAGCAGTCTACCAAGCACTTTGCGCACCAGAGACACATGCGCGGTGTGAGTGGCCGAGTAGATCAGAATGTCATCGATATAAACAACCACTCCCTGCCCGCACAGGTCCCTGAGATTCTCGTCTACAAAGGATTGGAAAACGGCTGGAGCATTCTTTAACCCATACGGCATGACGAGGTACTCATAGTGGCCGGATGTAGTACTAAATGCGGTTTTCCACTCGTCTCCCTTCCGAATACGCACCAGACTATACGCGCTCCTGAGATCCAGTTTTGTGAAGAACTGCGCTCCGTGGAACGATTCCACCGCTGTAGCGATGAGAGGTAGAGGGTAACTATACCCCACTGTGATGGCGTTTAGACCTCTATAATCGATACACGGATGCAAACCTCCCTCCTTTTTCCTCACAAAAAAAGAAACTTGAGGAGACGGGTGAATTGGAGGGCCGAATGTACCCCTGTCCCAGCGACTCCGTGACATATGTCTCCATTGCCAATGTCTCCTCCTGGGACAGTGGGTACACGTGACTCTTGGGAAGCGCAGCGTCTACCTGGAGATCTATCGTACAATCCCTTCCCGGTCGATAAGTTGGTAATTTAGTCGCTTTCACTTTACTGAAAGCGATTGCCAAATCGGCATACTCGGGGGGAATGCACACCGTGGAACCCTGGTCTGGACTCTCCACCGACGTGGCACCGATGGAAACTCCCAAACACCTTCCAGAACACTCCTCTGACCAGTGGTCCTTCTGTAGCTCAGTTGGTAGAGCATGGCGCTTGTAACGCCAGGGTAGTGGGTTCGATTCCCGGGACCACCCATACGTAGAATGTATGCACACATGACTGTAAGTCGCTTTGGATAAAAGCGTCAGCTAAATGGCATATATTATATTATTATTACCCCTGGAGAACCCCCTGTCTCCACGAAATTTTAGGATTGTGCCGGGCCAGCCAGGGAGTCCCCAGCACCACTGGAAACGCAGGCGAATCAATAATAAAAAAACTGATACGCTCCCTATGATTCCCCTGCGTCACCATGTCCAGTGGGACCGTGGTCTCCCCGACCATCCCTGACCCTAATGGCCGGCTATCTAGGGAGTGCATGGGGAAAGGAGAATCTATCGGCACCAGCGGAACCCCTAACTTAAGGGCGAGTCCGCGATCCATAAAGTTCCCAGCTGCGCCTGAATCGACTAGCGCCCTATGCTGGGAAGAGGGAAAAAAGTGAAGGAAAGAGATTAAGACAAACATATGGCCAACAAGGGGTTCTGGGTGAGTCTGATGCTGACTCACCTGGGGTGACCGAGAAGCGTTCCGCCTGCCATCTCTACTCCCAGACGGACCCCCCCAGCACCGATCAGACGTGTGCCCTCTCCGACCACAGTTGGTGCAGGGAAGGCCGCCTCCTCCGGTACCACTCGGCGTAGCCCCTCCCAACTCCATGGGAATGGGAGCGGAGGGGCTGGGTGGTGGAACGCACAGAACCCTCTCTGAACGCCCGCGGGCAGCCAGCAGATTATCCAGTCGAATGGACATGTCGATCAGCTGATCCAGTGACAGAGTGGTGTCCCGACACGCTAACTCCCGGCGGACGTCCTCTCGGAGACTACACCTGTAGTGGTCCATAAGGGCCCTGTCGTTCCACCCAGATCCGGCTGCCAAGGTCCGGAACTCCAGCGCGTAATCCTGGGCGCTCCTCTTCTCCTGCCTGAGATGAAATAGTCGTTCTCCCACCGCTCGGCCGTCTAGAGGGTGATCAAACACGGCACGGAAACAGCAGGAAAACTCTGTGTAGTGCTCCCGCGCTGAGTCTGGGCCATTCCAGACTGCGTTCGCCCACTCCAGAGCACGACCCGTGAGGCAGGAGATGAGGACACTCACCCTCTCTGCTCCTGAGGGAGTGGGTCTGATGGTGGCCAGGTATAGCTCCAGCTGAAGCAGAAACCCCTGGCAACCCGCCGCCGCTCCATCATAAGCCCTCGGTAGCGTCAGACGGAGGGTGCTGGCGTCGGGAGATGGGGAGTCCGGAACCGTGGGTGCCGAAGGTGGAGAGAGGAGACCACTCCTCTCCCATCTTTCCATTCTCTCCATCACTTGATCCATCGCGGATCCGATCCGATGGAGAACGGTGGTGTGGTGGAGAACCCGTTCCTCCATCGATGGGAGAGGGTTGGCTGCTGCTCCTGCTGACTCCATCAATCTAATAGGTGCGGGATTCTGTAATGCTCCGGGTGTCGTGGATGTGGAGTCAAAATGCAGGAGACAGAGTTCAATGCTGTGCGTCTTTTACTAGCACCAACGCACCACAGGGTGCTCACAAAAGTAACGTTCCCAAACACAGGGGAAAAAATACAATAAAGAAATACACGACTAGGCACTAAACACGTACCTCTACAACAGAGCCGAAGGTTACAATGAAAATAATCCCGCACAACAACCAGGCGGGACGGCTGTCTAATAAAGACAAACTAATTAAACTAATTAAACATGAACAGGTGCTACCACTAAACATACAAGGAGGGGGAGGAAAAACAATCAGTGGCAGCTAATAGGCCGGTGATGACGACCGCCGAGCGCCACCCGCCCGAGAAGGGGAAACACCCTCGGTCGGACTCGTGACAGTCACCAATATTTCAACCATGTCTCTAACATTTCAACCATGTCACCAACATTTTAACCATGTCACCAATATTTCAACCATGTCACCAATATTTCAACCAGGTCACCAATATTTCAACCAGGTCACCAATATTTCAACCAGGTCACCAATATTTCAACCATGTCACCAACATTTCAACCATGTCACCAATATTTCAACCATGTCACCAACATTTCAACCATGTCACCAATATTTCAACCATGTCTCTTATATTTCAACCATGTCTCTAACATTTCAACCATCTCACCAACATTTCAACCATGTCACCAACATTTTAACCATGTCACCAATATTTCAACCATGTCACCAATATTTCAACCAGGTCACCAACATTTCAACCATGTCACCAATATTTCAACCATGTCACCAACATTTCAACCATGTCACCAATATTTCAACCATGTCACCAATATTTCAACCATGTCTCTTATATTTCAACCATGTCACCAACATTTCAACCATCTCACCATCATTTCAACCATGTCACCAACATTTAAACCATGTCACCAACATTTCAACCATGTCACCAACATTTCAACCATGTCACCAATATTTCAACCATGTCACCAACATTTCAACCATGTCACCAATATTTCAACCATGTCACCAATATTTCAACCATGTCACCAACATTTCAACCATGTCACCAATATTTCAACCATGTCACCAAAATTTCAACCATGTCACTAACATTTCAACCATGTCACCAATATTTCAACCATGTCACCAACATTTCAACCATGTCACCAATATTTCAACCATGTCACCAAAATTTCAACCATGTCACTAACATTTCAACCATGTCACCAATATTTCAACCATGTCACCAATATTTCAACCATGTCTCTAACATTTCAACCATGTCACCAACATTTCAACCATGTCACCAACATTTCAACCATGTCACCAATATTTCAACCATGTAACCAATATTTCAACCATGTCACCAACATTTCAACCATGTCACCAATATTTCAACCATGTCTCTAACATTTCAACCATGTCACCAACATTTCAACCATGTCACCAATATTTCAACCATGTCACTAACATTTCAACCATGTTACCAATATTTCAACCATGTCACCAATATTTCAACCATGTCTCTAACATTTCAACCTTGTCACCGATATTTCAACCATGTCACTAACATTTCAACCATGTCACTAACATTTCAACCATGTAACCAATATTTCAACCATGTTACCAATATTTCAACCATGTCACCAACATTTCAACCATGTCTCTAACATTTCAACCATGTCACCAATATTTCAACCATGTCACTAACATTTCAACAATGTCACCATCATTTCAACCATGTCACCAACATTTCAACCATGTCACTAACATTTCAACCATGTCTGTAACATTTCAACCATGTCACCGATATTTCAACCATGTCACCAATATTTCAACCATGTCACCAACATTTCAACCATGTCACCAATATTTCAACCATGTCTCTAAAATTTCAACCATGTCACCAACATTTCAACCATGTCACCAATATTTCAACCATGTCTCTAACATTTCAACCTTGTCACCGATATTTCAACCATGTCACCAATATTTCAACCATGTCACCAATACTTCAACCAGGTCACCAATATTTCAACCATGTCTCTAACATTTCAACCTTGTCACCGATATTTCAACCATGTCACCAATATTTCAACCATGTCACCAATATTTCAACCATGTCACCAATATTTCAACCATGTCTCTAACATTTCAACCATGTCACCGATATTTCAACCATGTCACCAATATTTCAACCATGTCACCAATATTTCAACCATGTCACCAATATTTCAACCATGTCTCTAACATTTCAACCTTGTCACCGATATTTCAACCATGTCGCCAACATTTCAACCATGTCGCTAATATTTCAACCATGTCACCAACATTTCAACCATGTCACCAACATTTCAACCATGTCACCGATATTTCAACCATGTCACCAATATTTCAACCATGTCACCAATATTTCAACCATGCCACGAATATTTCAACCATATCACTAACATTTCAACCATGTCACCAACATTTCAACCATGTCGCCAACATTTCAACCATGTCGCTATTATTATTATTTGAAGCTCATTTCCATTCAGATGGAATGACAAGTTCGATGTCAACGTCTTGCCACATTTGTCTTGTAAATTATAGAGTTGCTTTCCATCTACCCACTGGTTGAATCAATGTTGTTTTCACGTAGTTACATTGAACCAACTGTGTGGGGTCTGTGGGGTGGTGAGTTCTTTCTGTCTTTCACTTTCTCCTTTCCAATTTATTGACATTTCCCTCTGTCTCTCTCTGCCTCTCTCTCCCTCTGTCTCTCTCTGCCTCTCTCTCCCTCTGTCTCTCTCCCTCTGTCTCTGCCTCTCTCCAACTCTCTCTCTCCCTCTGTCTCTGCCTCTCTCCAACTCTCTCTCTCCCTCTGTCTCTGCCTCTCTCAAACTCTCTCTCTCCCTCTGTCTCTCCCCCTCTCTCTCCAACTCTCTCTCTCCCTCTGTCTCTGCCTCTCTCCAACTCTCTCTCTCCCTCTGTCTCTGCCTCTCTCAACTCTCTCTCTCCCTCTGTCTCTCCCCGCTCTCTCTCCAACTCTCTCTCTCCCTCTGTCTCTGCCTCTCTCAAACTCTCTCTCTCCCTCTGTCTCTCCCCCTCTCTCTCCAACTCTCTCTCTCCCTCTGTCTCTGCCTCTCTCCAACTCTCTCTCTCCCTCTGTCTCTGCCTCTCTCCAACTCTCTCTCTCCCTCTGTCTCTCCCCCTCTCTCTCCAACTCTCTCTCTCCCTCTGTCTCTGCCTCTCTCCAACTCTCTCTCTCCCTCTGTCTCTCCCACTCTCTCTCTCTCTCTCTCTGTCTCTCTCTGCCTCTCTCCAACTCTCTCTCTCCCTCTCTCTCTCCCCCTCTCTCTCTCTCTCTCTCTCTCCCTCTGTCTCTCCCTCTCTCTCTCTCTCTCTCTCTGTCTCTCTCTGCCTCTCTCCAACTCTCTCTCTCCCTCTGTCTCTCCCCCTCTCTCTCTCTCTCTCCTCCCTCTGTCTCTGCCTCTCTCCAACTCTCTCTCTCCCTCTGTCTCTCCCCCTCTTTCTCACTCCCTCTGTCTCTCTCTCTCTCTCTCTCTCTGCCTCTCTCTCCCTCTGTTTCTCTCTGCTTCTCTCCAACTCTCTCTCTCCCGTTGTCTCTCTCTGCCTCTCTCCAACTCTCTCTCTCAATTCAATTTCAGTTTAAGGCATTTATTGTCATGGGAAACTTTGTAAAACAAAATATGAAATTAATAATAAACAAAAGTGATAAAAAACGATTTAGAAACATTAACAGTTTACATATATTTCAAATGTGTAAATAGTTAAAGTACAAAATGGAAAATAAATAAACATAAATATGGGTTGTATTTACAATGCTGTTCGTTCTTCACTGGTTGCCCTTTTCTCGTGGCAACAGGTCACAAATCTTGCTGCTGTGATGGTACACTGTTGTATTTCACCCAGTAGATATGGGAGTTTATAAAAATGGGGAGGGGGGGGGGGTTAGAATCCTTTGTGGATCTGTGTAATCTGAGGGAAATATGTGTCTTTAGTATGGTCGTACATTTGGCAGGAGGTTAGGAAGTGCATCTCTCTCTTCCTTTCTCTTCTCAAATGTGTTTGTGTGTGTGTGTGTGTGTGTGTGTGTGTGTGTGTGTGTGTGTGTGTGTGTGTGTGTGTGTGTGTGTGTGTGTGTGTGTGCACCCTTTCTCAGTGTGTGTATGTGGATGATGAATGATATCCGACAGTGCACAGTAAAAAACAATATTGATGTTCAATCAAAATGACTTGTTTTCTCAAGCCAAGACAACAACATAGATACCTACCACTAACCAATCAGAATCATCGTTCAATCTAACTGCAGTGTCCACTTTACAGTAGCTATTGCAGAAAAAAAAGATACCATGCTATTGTTTGAGGATAGAGCACAACAACAAGATGTGTGAAGGTTAGTGTATTTTCTGTAGGGAAGCTAATGATCCATCATGTATGACATTCTTGGGAGTGTATAAACTAAAAAAACAAATATTACCAAAGCAGTTTTGTATGTTCTCTAAAGTTATGTACTTGAAAATGTAGAAATCGACCAAATTGGCACATTTGTGCAAAGTCCTGGCAGATATGATGCAAAATATTGTGTTGTGAGGTAATTCTTCACTAGATCAGTCTGAAATGTTGCACACACACTGCTGCCATCTTGTGGACAAATTCTAAATTACACCAAGGATCCTATCCTTTTTTTTCTTCTTTTTTCTTCCAAGGCCTCTCACTTGCATTTCAACGATGATGGGGGGGAGGTCCGGTCCAACAAATCAAAATATATTTTAGATTCTTCAAAGTAGCCACCCTTTACCTTGATGACAGCTTTGCACACTCTTGGCATTCTCTCAACCATTTTCATGACGGTAGTCACCTGGAATGCATTTTAATTAACAGGTGTGCCTTGTTAAAAGTTAATTTGTGGAATTTCTTTCCTTCTTAATGCGTTTGAGCCAATCAGTTGTGTTCTGACAAGTAGGGGTGGTATACAGAAGATAGCCGTCTTTGGTAAAAGACCAAGTCTATCTTATGGCAAGAAGAGCTCAAATAAGAAAAGAGAAATTACAGTCCATCATTACTTTAAGACATGAAGGTCAGTCAATCCAGAGAATTTCAAGAACTTTGAAAGTTTCTTCAAGTGCAGTCGCAAAAACCATCAAGCGCTATGATGAAACTGGCTCTCGTGAGGACCGCCACAGGAAAGGAAGACCCAGAGTTACCTCTGCTGCAGAGGATGAGTTCATTACAGTTACCAGCTTCAGAAATTGCAACCCAAATGACAGACTTCACGGAACAGACACGTCTAAACATAACTGATCAAAGGAGACTGTGTGAATCAGGCCTCCCATTAACAAATTGCTGCAAAGAAACCACTACTAAAGGACACCAATAATAAGGATATACTTGACATTGCCCTTTGGTCTGATGAGTCCAAATGTGAGATTTTTTGATTCCAACCGCTGTGTCTTTGTGAGATGCAGAGTAGGTGAACGGATAATCTCTGCATGTGTGGTTCCCACCGTGAAGCATGGAGGAAGAGGTGTGATGGTGCTTTGCTGGTGACACTTTGTCTGTGATTTATTTAGAATTCAAGACACACTTAACCAGCATGGCTACCACAGCATTCTGCAGCGATGCGCCATCCCATCTGGTTTGCGCTTAGTGGGACTATCATTCGTTTTTCAACAGGACAATGACCCAACACAACTCCAGGCTGTGTAATTTCTATTTTACCAAGAAGGAGAGTGATGGAGTGTTGCATCATATGACCTGGCCTCCACAATTTCTCGACCTCGGCCCAATTCAGATGGTTTGGGATGAGTTGGACCACAGGGTGAAGGAAAAGCAGCTAACAGCATATGTGGGAACTCCTTCAAGACTGTTGGAAAATAATTCCAGGTGAAGCTTGTTGAGAGAATGCCAAGACTGTGCAAAGCTGCCATCAAGACAAAGGGTGACTACTTTGAAGAATCTAAAATATATCTTGATTTGTTTAACACTTTTTTTGGTCAATGCATGATTCCATATCTGTTATTTAATAGTTTTTATGTCTTCACTATTATTCTGCAATGTTGAAGTAAAAAAAATAAAGAAAAAGCCTTGAATGTGTAAGTGTGTCCAAACTTTGACAGGTATACAAAAATTATTTGATGAAAATATGTGTTTGACCTAATTGCTATTAGCCCATACAAACACATTGAGTAACCTATTCACTTCATGGAACAACAGACCCCCAAAAAAAATACAAAAATTAAAACTAAGTTTGTTCTGAAGTGTCTGTCCTATATCTGAGAGATATAAGAAAGGACACTTTATTTTTTGGCACTAAACAGTCTCCATTCATTTTTTCAACTGGTACTCGGGGACCTCATCTTTCCATAGAGGAATTTTAATAGTTTATGGTCCGGAACCGTTCGGACTCTACAGACCATTTTGTGAGAAGACTGATTTTCAGGATGTCTCATGGTCTGACAAACACCTCTCTGTCACCTTTCACGGCACATGCAGTAGTGTTACACAAGTGTGACACTGCGGATGTGGGGGTTTGAGACAAATCCAATGCAAATAAAACGATATCTCCAGTTTAAACTGAATGATTTATATGGGGATTTTTTTTAAATTATGTTAATTAAACCTAAACCTAACCCTTACCATAACCTGACCTTAACCTTAACCTTAACCTGTAACCCTAACCCAAACTGTAAACCTAACTCCTAGCCCTAAACCTAACCTCTTACCCTAACCCTAATTCTAGCCCTGATTTTAACCCTAATCCTAAACCTAACCTCTTTACCCTAACCCTAATTCTAGCCCTGATTTTAACCCTAATCCTAAACCTAACCTCTTACCCTAACCCTAATTCTAGCCCTGATTTTAACCCTAATCCTAAACCTAACCTCTTACCCTAACCCTCTTACCCTAACCCTCTTACCCTAACCCTAATTCTAGCCCTAATTTTAACCCTAATCCTAAACCTACAACCCCTAAATTTAAAACATACTTTGTCCTCATGGGGACATGGGAAATGTCCCCACGAGAGACCATTTTCCTTGTTTTACTATCCTTGTGGAGACACTTGGAGATTGTAGGTCCCCACAAGGCATCCCACATTCTCTGAGTTAGCAGGCAAAGACCTACAGTAGCCGATGAGGGTGGTACCGTTCATCTCCCGTCACACCAAACCAGGAAGGAATCCTTCACACGGGGCAGAAAGAGATGCAGGCGTGTGCCAGTGGATCTGGGCAGGTGTGATGTAGTTGATGCTTGAATGATTTTGTTGTTTCTACGTTTTTGTTTTTGTTTTTGTTTATAAAATAAGACAAATAAAATAAAAAATATCCTGAACGTAATTGGTACAGAATGTATTTACACCCATTTACCTTGTTCCACATTTTGTTGTGTTACAAAGTGCATTAAAATTAGATTAAATTGTCATGTCGGTCAACGTTCTACACAAAAAACGCTGTATTGTCAAAGTGGAAGAAAATTTCAAACAATAATGAATTATTAAAAAACAAATATATCTTGATTAAGGAAGTATTCACCCCCCTGAGAATACATAAATACATGTTTGAATCAACTGTCAGGTTGGATGTTGATCATTGCTAGAAAGCCATTTTCAATTATTGCCGTAGATTTTCAAGCCGATTTAAGTCAAAACTGAAATTCGGGCCAGTCAAGAACATTCAATGCTCATCTTGGTAAGCAAATTCCAGTGTTCATTTGGCCTTTTGTCGTAGGTTATTGTCCTGCTGAAAAGTGAATTTGTCACACAGTGCCTCAAAAGGTTCTACAGCTGCACCACCGAGAGCATCTTGACTGGCTGCATCATCGCTTGGTATGGCAACTGCTCGGCATCCGAACACAAGGCACTACACAGGGTAGCGCACATGGCCCAGTACATCACTGGGGCCGAGCTCCCTGCCATCCAGGACCTCTATACCAGGCGGTGTCAGAGGAAGGCCCAAAATATTGTCAAGGACTCCAGCCACCCAGGCCACAGACTGTTTTCTCTGCTACCACATGGCAAGCGATACCAATGCACCAAGTCTGGAACCAACAGGACCCTGAACAGCTTCTACATCCAAGCAAAAATACTTCTAAACAAGGCTGCTAAATAGCTAATCAAATGGCTACCCAGACTACCTGCATTGTCCCATTTTTTCACTAACTATCTTGCAATGACTCTACCCACTCACTGAACTCTACCCACCCACTGAACTCTACCCACCCACTGGACTCTACCCACTCACTGAACTCTACCCACTCACTGAACTCTACCCACCCACTGGACTCTACCCACCCACTGGACTCTACCCACTCACTGAACTCTACCCACCCACTGGACTCTACCCACCCACTGAACTCTACCCACCCACTGAACTCTACCCACCCACTGGACTCAGCCCACCCACTGGACTCTACCCACTCACTGGACTCTACCCACCTACTGGACTCTACCCACCCACTGGACTCTACCCACTGGACTCTACCCACCCACTGACTCTACCCACTCACTGGACTCTACCCACCCACTGGACTCTACCCACCCACTGGACTCTACCCACTGGACTCTACCCACTGGACTCTACCCACCCACTGGACTCTACCCACTGGACTCTACCCACCCACTGGACTCTACCCACCCACTGGACTCTACCCACCCACTGGACTCTACCCACCCACTGGACTCTACCCACTGGACTCTACCCACCCACTGGACTCTACCCACCCACTGGACTCTACCCACCCACTGGACTCTACCCACCCACTGGACTCTACCCACTGGACTCTACCCACTTGACTCTACTCACTGAACTATACCCACTCACTGGACTCTACCCACCCACTGGACTCTACCCACCCACTGGACTCTACCCACCCACTGAACTCTACCCCTCCACTGGACTCTACCCACTGGACTCTACCCACCCACTGGACTCTACCCACCCACTGGACTCTACCCACCCACTGGACTCTACCCACCCACTGGACTCTACCCACTGGACTCTACCCACTGGACTCTACCCACCCACTGGACTCTACCCACTGGACTCTACCCACTGGACTCTACCCACCCACTGGACTCTACCCACCCACTGGACTCTACCCACCCACTGGACTCTACCCACTGGACTCTACCCACTGGACTCTACCCACCCACTGGACTCTACCCACCCACTGGACTCTACCCACCCACTGGACTCTACCCACTGGACTCTACCCACTGGACTCTACCCACTGGACTCTACCCACCCACTGGACTCTACCCACCCACTGGACTCTACCCACTGGACTCTACCCACTGGCCTCCCACCCACTGGACTCTACCCACCCACTGGACTCTACCCACCCACTGGACTCTACCCACCCACTAGACTCTACCCACTGGACTCTACCCACCCACTGGACTCTACCCACCCACTGGACTCTACCCACCCACTGGACTCTACCCACCGACTGGACTCTACCCACTCACTGGACTCTACCCACCCACTGGACTCTACCCACCCACTGGACTCTACCCACTGGACTCTACCCACTGGACTCTACCCACTCACTGGACTCTACCCACCCACTGGACTCTACCCACCCACTGGACTCTACCCACTCACTGGACTCTACCCACTCACTGGACTCTACCCACCGACTGGACTCTACCCACCCACTGGACTCTACCCACCCACTGGACTCTACCCACTGGACTCTACCCACTGGACTCTACCCACTCACTGGACTCTACCCACCCACTGGACTCTACCCACCCACTGGACTCTACCCACCCACTGGACTCTACCCACTGGACTCTACCCACTGGACTCTACCCACTGGACTCTACCCACTCACTGGACTCTACCCACCCACTGGACTCTACCCACTCACTGGACTCTACCCACTCACTGGACTCTACCCACCCACTGGACTCTACCCACCCACTGGACTCTACCCACTGGACTCTACACACCCACTGGACTCTACCCACTCACTGGACTCTACCCACCCACTGGACTCTACCCAATGGACTCTACCCACCCACTGGACTCTACCCACCCACTCACACACCAATGCACACACACACACACTGGACTCACACACACACACACACTGGACTCACACACACACACACACACACACACCACACACACTC
>NC_068423.1:27696951-27799451 GCF_023373465.1 Oncorhynchus keta
CTTTTTTGTTTTATTTTAAATATTGAGTATGTCATTAATATTCTGATTCTATAGAAGGGACAATGTCCCTGAGAGGGGAATGTTGGGGAATAATCAGAATTAGTTGGGTAACATAAATAAGATGTTTTATTTTCATGATATGCTTATGAGTTACTTCTCATCAGAATGTATCTTGGCTCCTCTGTGTCTGTGTGCCAGTCGCTCCCTACTTTTCCCAACGGGGAGAGGAGGATGGCAGTGTCTGGAACCATTCTATGTTCCCTCTGAGATTGCCCTTACCTTGACCTAGAGGCTCACTTTCCTCTCTGTGAGCTTGTCCAGAATTGGTTGTATTTGGGATGGGAGTATCTAAAATGACAATTGATATATATCATTGGGTGGGGGTAATGTCTTGGTACCATTTTGTACCAAGGACGAGATAAGAGCTTTGTTTAGGAGACCAAACTGAACGATAATTTATAGCCAATGCTGTCTGGCTAGGGGGAACTCCTCTCTGAAGTAAAGTCTTTCTTTGTGTAAGTTCCTAAGACCTGTGGTTTGTCATGTCGTCTAGGGGGGTGGATCTTTGCTATAAAGGATCCCAGTTGCCATTATGTTGACCACTCTCAACTTTTCATTAGAGATACTGAACTGTTGAAGGTCAAAATGCTATTGCAAAAGCGTCATTATTATTAAAGGTGAAGATTAAGCATAACTCTGACTGGTGTGTGATTTGCTCTCTCATCATTTGGTAATTAAGGAAATTTCCACGACAAGAATCAGCGGGGTGGAGATGTTGTTACCTACTCTCACCACCTGGTGGCGGCCCGTCAGGATGTCTAGTACCCAGTTGCACAGGGCGGGGTCGAGACCCAGGGTCTTGACGAGTTGAGGGTACTATGGTGTTAAATGCTGAGCTGTAGTCGATGAACAGCATTATCACGTAGGTATTCCTCTTGTCCAGATGGGTTAGGGCATTGTGCAGTGTGGTCTGTGGACCTATTGGGGCGGTAAGCAAATTGGAGTGGGTCTAGGGTGTCAGGTAGGGTGGAGGTGATATGATCCTTGACTAGTCTCTCAAAGCACTTCATGATGACGGAAGTGAGTGCATCTGGGCGATAGTCGTTTGTCAGTGGCACTGTATTGTCCTCAAAGCGAGCAAAGAAGTTATTTAGTCTGTCTGGGAGCAAGACATCCTGGTCCGCAACGGGGCTGGCTTTCTTTTTGTAATCCGTGATTGACTGTAGACCCTGCCACATACCTTTTGTGTCTGAGCCGTTGAATTGCGACTCTACTTTGTCTCTATTCTGACACTTAGCTTGTTTGATTGCCTTGCGGAGGGAATAGCTACACTGCTTGTATTCGGTCATGATTCCGGTCACCTTGCCCTGGTTAAAAGCAGTGGTTCGGCGCTTTCAGTTTAGAGCGAATGCTGCCATCAATCCACGTTTTTTTGGGATGTCATCAGTGTCACTGAGCAGGACAACTGATCATGTCCTCACATGCGCAGGTCCAGCTCTTCTCTGTGATTCTCTTTCATTTTCTACTCTACTTTTTTCTTCTTCTTTCTATTCTTGTCTCCTTTGTCCCTTTTATCACATGACCCCCATTTTCTTCTCTTCTCGTCTTTTACTTTCTACTTACCTTACCCCCCCCCTCCTCTCTCTCAGGTGGGACGTCGTTAACCATGGTAACACACTTCATTTTGGGGATTGACAGCCGGGGTGAATGGTTCCAGTCGTTTTGCATATCCTGCCTATGTATCTGTGTGTGTGTGTGTGTGTGTGTGTGTGTGTGTGTGTGTGTGTGTGTGTGTGTGTGTGTGTGTGTGTGTGTGTGTGTGTGTGTGTGTGTGTGTGTGTGTGTGTGTGTGTGTGTGTGTGTGTGTGTGTGTGTGTGTGTGTGTGTGTGTGTGTGTGTGTGTGTGTGTGCGTTTCTCCTATAACAGTAATGGAGTCCCTGTCTGCCTGTTCCTGAATTAGCATTTAACATACGACATCTGGGAGCCGAGTGATGCTAATCAGAGACTGGGGGTGGGGCGAGTGGGAGGAGGTGGGAAGGGGTGCATTCATTGCAGCTAAATGTGGCCTATTGAGTGTAAGGCGGCAATTACTTTTTCACACGGGGTAATTGGGAAATACATAGCTCTGTTTATTCAATAAATAAAATAAGTATACCTTTTTGGGGTTATGTTTAAACTCAGGCAGGTTCCCCGCATCGAAATTAGGTGTTGATCGAACATCTGATAGCATTCAGTATCAAAAATATACAAAATTTGAGAAAATGACAAAGATGGGCAAATTCTTTTTCATGGCACTGTATGTTTCCCTCATGTACACTATAAATACAAAAGTACTCGGACACCCCTTCAAATGAATGGATTCGGGCTAATACTTTTTCAAAATCAATTGTTCAGAGGAGACTACATACAGTGGGGAGAACAAGCATTAGCTCATCACAGCTCATGCAATAAAATGCAAATTAATTACTTAAAAATCATACCATGTGATTTTCTGGATTTTTGTTTTAGATTCAGTCTCTCACAGTTGAAGTGTACCTGTGATAAAAATGACAGACCTCTACATGCTTTGTAAGTAGGAAAACCTGCAAAATCTGCAGTGATTTGATACATCAGAAAAGCAGAACTTAATATTTGGTACAGAAATCTTTGTTTGCAATTACAGAGATCATACGTTTCCTGTAGTTCTTGACCAGGTCTGCACACACTGCAGCAGGGATTTTGGCCCACTCCTCCATACAGACCTTCTCCAGATTCTTCAGGTTTCAGGGCTGTCGCTGGGCAATACGGACTTTCAGCTCCCTCCAAAGATGTTCTTTTGGGTTCAGGTCTGGAGACTGGCTAGGCCACTCCAGGACCTTGAGATGCTTCTTACGGAGCCACTCCTTAGTTGCCCTGGCTGTGTGTTTCGGGTCGTTGTCATGCTGGAAGATCCAGCCACGACCCATCTTCAATGCTCTCACTGAGCGAAGGAGGTTGTTGGCCAAGAACTCGTGATACATAGCCCCATCAACCCTCCCATCAATATGGTGCAGTCGTCCTGTCCCCTTTGCAGAAAAGCATCCCCAAAGAATGATGTTTCCACCTCCATGCTTCACGGTTGGGAGGGTGTTCATGGGGTTGTACTCATCCTTCTTCTTCCTCCAAACACGGCGAGTGGAGTTTAGACCAAAAAGCTCTATCTTTGTCTCATCAGACCACATGAAGAGGTTGGAGTCTGTTTGATTGAGTGTGTGGACAGGTGTCTTTTATACAGGTAACGAGTTCAAACAGGTGCAGTTAATACAGGTAATGAGTGGAGAACAGGAGGGATTCTTAAAGAAAAACTAACAGGTTTGTGGGGGCCGGAATTCTTACTGGTTGGTAGGTGATCAAATACTTATGTCATGCAATAAAATGCAAATGAATTACTTAAAAATCATACAATGTGATTTTCTGGATTTTTGTTTAGATTCTGTCTCTCACAGTTGAAGTGTACCTATGATAAAAATTGCAGACCTCTACATGCTTTGTAAGTAGGAAAACCTGCAAAATCGGCAGTGTATCAAATACTTGTTCTCCCCACTGTAAATGAGGCCTTCATGGTCAAATTGCTGCAAATAAACCCCTACTAAAGGACACCAATAAGAGCAAAACACTTGCTTGGGCCAAGAAACACAAGAAATGAACATTAGACAGGTGGAAATCTCTCCTTTGGTCTGAGGAGTCCAAATTTGATTTCAACCGTCGTGTCTTTGTGAGATGCAGAGTAGATGAACTGATGATCTATGCATGTATAGATCCCAACGTGAAGCACGGAGGAGGAGGTGAGATGGTGTGGGGGTGCTTCGCTGTTGACACTGTATGTGATTTACTTAGAATTCATGGCACACTTCACCAGCATGGTTTAAGTTTTTAGAAATATCAATGCATCCACCGATGTCACACTGTGGTCACACTGTGCATCTGGCGTGAAAGGTCACAGAGCTAGAGCGGTGTTTGTCAGACCATGAGACATCCCAGAACATCTGTCTTCTCACAAATTATTCTGTAGTGTCCGAACGTTTTGGCCCACAATTATGATGTTAAAGATGAGTCTCTGGAAAGATGACACTCATGAACATGATGTGGTGTTCTTCGTTTTGCAAAAGTGACTTAGGACTTGTCTGAAGTTGGCACAGCCTGTCCAAACATTTCAAAATCCATGCGTAGTGTGTGTTAGAATGTGTGTGTCTGTTTCTGTGGGTGTCTCTTCACAGTCCCCACTGTTCCGTAAGGTGTATTTTTTATTTTTTGACTGTTTTTAAATCTGATTCTACTACTTGCATCAGTTACTATGTAGTACTGCGCACCTCCCATAGTCTGTTCTGGACTAGGGGATTGTGAATAGATCTCTGGAGAAATTCCTTGTGGGATATGCATTGGGTGTCCGAGCTGTTTGCTAGTAGAGTAAACAGACGGCTCTGAACATACAGCTTGTTAACACTTACAAAAACAAATTCCAACAAACTTCCACTTTGAGCCATGAGAGATTGGCATGCATATTGTTGATGTTAGCTCACTGTGTACATTTAAGGACCAGTCATGCTGCCCTGTTCTGGGCTAATTGCAATTGGTAATCCCTCTTTGTGGCACTGACCACACAATTGGACAGTAGTCCAGGTGTGACAACACTATGGCCTATAGGACCTGCTTTGTTGATAGTGCTGTTAAGAAGGCAGAGCAGCACTTTATTTTGGACAGACTTCTCCCCCTTAGCTACTACTGCATCAATATGTTTTGACCATGACAGTTTACAATCCAGGGTTACTCCAAGCAGTCACCTCAACTTGAATGATTTGTCCCAAATACAATGCTTTTAGTTTTTGAAATATTTAGGACTTATTTCTTGCCACCATTCTGAAGTTTACTGCGGTTCTTTAAGTGAAGCAGAAATTTCACTCACTGTCATAGATGATGTATTTATTGTTGAGAGAATTGCATACATTTACTCAAAGCCAGTGTCATGTCATTAGTAAAGATTGAAAAAAAAATGGGAAAAAAAGAAGGGGCTCAGACAGCTGCCATGGGGAATGCCTGATTCTACCTGGATTATGTTGGAGAGACTTCAATTTGTTTCATAGTGTAGTTTCTTCTTTTTATTCAGTTTAGTCACATGATTTCTCAATTTGCAGTACTTTTGCAATCGGCAGTGCAACCAGTCTAATTTGCCATTCCTTTTGCCTCATCCTTGTCAACCATATTATTTTTTAAAATTCTTCATCAATCCATGGCGATTTCACAGTTTTTACAGTAATTTTTGAATCTTCATTAGTGACTTGAATAAGCTATTTAAAAAATGCAATGTTTTTGCTCCTCACCGCAGACCAGCAAATAGTATTTACATCATCCACATAGGAATCACTACAAAACTATATTAGGCCCAGCCTTTGGAGCTGTGGTTTTCCAAGATATGTGATCACTACATTCGATGGATTTGGATACTGCTTTAAAACAAATTTCTGCAGCGTTAGTAAAGATGTGATCAATACATGTGGATGATTTCATTCCTGTGCTGTTTGTAAAAACCCTGGTAGGTTGACAGACAACCTGAACCAGGTTGCAGGGCACCAGATACAGTTTGAAGCTTTCTCTTGAGTGGGCAGCTTGATGAAAACCAGTCCATATTTAGGTTACCCAGAAAATACTGCTCTCTGTTCATATCACATACATTATCAAGTATTTCACACATAGTATCCAGACACTGACTGGTAGCACTTGGTCTATAGCAGCTTCCCACCAGAATGGGCTTTAGGTGAGGCAGATGAACCTGTAGCCAATATAACTTCAACAGTATGTGAGATGAGCTCCTCTCTTAGCTTTACAGGAACGTGGCGGTGAATATAGACCGCAACACCTCCCCCATTGGCATTTCTGTAGATGTATTGCTATCATCAAAGGTCTAAGTGAGCTTCAGAGACATGAATGTCATCTGTGACTAGCAAGTTATCGATTTCATGAAACTTGTTTCTTCGGTCTCTCTCTCTCTCTCTCTCTCTCTCTCTCTCTCTCTCTCTCTCTCTCTCTCTCTCTCTCTCTCTCTCTCTCTCTCTCTCTCTCTCTCTCTCTCTGAAGAGAATGGCTCAGAATTGAAACCAATAAAATCACACTTAAAAAAATCAGGCTCCACATTTTCTGGATGGAGGCATTGGCAGGGACATTGGTTCACTTTCATTTACCTGTGTACAGTAGCGCCCCACAATATAATAAAAAAAACTACAGACATCTTGGAACAAATTAGTCTGAACTTCCAGCACGTTCCCACTTTGAAGAGAGTCTCTCTGATTAAAATGGTGTCCTGGAGTACCTACTGTAGGTACTTGGTGTCCCCAAGTACCTACAGTGCCTTCAGAAAGTTACCAGGGGAGTGTATTGTCTCTATAGTGATATGTTGACCAGAGGAGTGTATTGTCTCTATAGTGTTGACCAGAGGAGTGTATTGTCTCTATAATGATATGTTGACCAGGGAGTGTATTGTCTCTATAGTGTTGACCAGGGGAGTGTATTGTCTCTATAGTGTTGACCAGAGGAGTGTATTGTCTCTATAGTGATATGTTGACCAGGGGAGTGTATTGTCTCTATAGTGATATGTTGACCAGGGGAGTGTATTGTCTCTATAGTGTTGACCAGGGGAGTGTATTGTCTCTATAGTGTTGACCAGAGGAGTGTATTGTCTCTATAGTGTTGACCAGAGGAGTGTATTGTCTCTATAGTGATATGTTGACCAGGGGAGTGTATTGTCTCTATAGTGTTGACCAGGGGAGTGTATTGTCTCTATAGTGTTGACCAGAGGAGTGTATTGTCTCTATAGTGTTGACCAGAGGAGTGTATTGTCTCTATAGTGATATGTTGACCAGGGGAGTGTATTGTCTCTATAGTGTTGACCAGACAGAGGAGTGTATTGTCCTTTTGACCTATTCCACATTATGTTGTGTTACAGCATTCATTCAAAAATGGATTAAATATGTTTTTTTTCAGAAACGATTCCCCATAATGACAGTGTGAATATGTAAACGATTCCCCATAATGACAGTGTGAATATGTAAACGATTCCCCATAATGACAGTGTGAATATGTAAACGATTCCCCATAATGACAGTGTGAATATGTAAACGATTCCCCATAATGATAGTGTGAATATGTAAACGATTCCCCATAATGACAGTGTGAATATGTAAATGATTCCCCATAATGATAGTGTGAATATGTAAACGATTCCCCATAATGATAGTGTGAATATGTAAATGATTCCCATAATGACAGTGTGAATATGTAAACGATTCCCCATAATGACAGTGTGAATATGTAAACGATTCCCCATAATGACAGTGTGAATATGTAAACGATTCCCCATAATGACAGTGTGAATATGTAAATGATTCCCCATAATGACAGTGTGAATATGTAAACGATTCCCCATAATGACAGTGTGAATATGTAAATTATTCCCCATAATGACAGTGTGAATATGTAAACGATTCCCCATAATGACAGTGTGAATATGTAAATGATTCCCCATTCCCCAAATGACAGTGTGAATATGTAAACGATTCCCCATAATGACAGTGTGAATATGTAAATGATTCCCCATAATGACAGTGTGAATATGTAAACGATTCCCCATAATGACAGTGTGAATATGTAAATGATTCCCCATAATGACAGTGTGAATATGTAAATGATTCCCCATAATGACAGTGTGAATATGTAAACGATTCCCCATAATGACAGTGTGAATATGTAAATGATTCCCCATAATGACAGTGTGAATATGTAAACGATTCCCCATAATGACAGTGTGAATATGAAACGATTCCCATAATGATAGTGTGAATATGTAAACGATTCCCCATAATGACAGTGTGAATATGTAAATGATTCCCCAATAAGTGAATATGTAAACAGTGTGAATATGTAAATGATTCCCCATAATGACAGTGTGAATATGTAAACGATTCCCCATAATGACAGTGTGAATATGTAAACGATTCCCCATAATGACAGTGTGAATATGTAAACGATTCCCCATAATGACAGTGTGAATATGTAAACGATTCCCCATAATGACAGTGTGAATATGTAAACGATTCCCCATAATGACAGTAATGACAGTGTGAATATGTAAACGATTCCCCATAATGACAGTGTGAATATGTAAACGATTCCCCATAATGACAGTGTGAATATGTAAACGATTCCCCATAATGACAGTGTGAATATGTAAACGATTCCCCATAATGACAGTGTAATATGTAAACGATTCCCCATAATGACAGTGTGAATATGTAAACGATTCCCCATAATGACAGTGTGAATATGTAAACGATTCCCCATAATGAATATGTAAGTGATTCCCCAATATGTAAACGATTCCCCATAATGACAGTGTGAATATGTAAACGATTCCCCATAATGACAGTGTGAATATGTAAACGATTCCCCATAATGACAGTGTGAATATGTAAATGATTCCCCATAATGACAGTGTGAATATGTAAACGATTCCCCATAATGACAGTGTGAATATGTAAACGATTCCCCATAATGACAGTGTGAATATGTAAACGATTCCCCATAATGACAGTGTGAATATGTAAACGATTCCCCATAATGACAGTGTGAATATGTAAACGATTCCCCATAATGACAGTGTGAATATGTAAACGATTCCCCATAATGACAGTTGAATATGTAAACCCCCATAATGACAGTGTGAATATGTAAACGATTCCCCATAATGACAGTGTGAATATGTAAACGATTCCCCATAATGACAGTGTGAATATGTAAACGATTCCCCAGTGTGAATATGTAAACGATTCCCCATAATGACAGTGTGAATATGTAAACAGTGTGAATATGTAAACGATTCCCCATAATGACAGTGTGAATATGTTCCCATAATGACAGTGAATATCCCCATAATGACAGTTGAATATGTAAACGATTCCCATAATGACAGTGTGAATATGTAAACGATTCCCCATAATGACAGTGTGAATATGTAAACGATTCCCCATAATGACAGTGTGAATATGTAAACGATTCCCCATAATGACAGTGTGAATATGTAAACGATTCCCCATAATGACAGTGTGAATATGTAAACGATTCCCCATAATGACAGTGTGAATATGTAAACGATTCCCCATAATGACAGTGTGAATATGTAAACGATTCCCCATAATGACAGTGTGAATATGTAAACGATTCCCCATAATGACAGTGTGAATATGTAAACGATTCCCCATAATGACAGTGTGAATATGTAAACGATTCCCCATAATGACAGTGTGAATATGTAAACGATTCCCCATAATGACAGTGTGAATATGTATAATGACAGTGTGAATATGTAAACGATTCCCCATAATGACAGTGTGAATATGTTCCCCATAATGACAGATTCCCCATAATGACAGTGTGAATATGTAAACGATTCCCCATAATGACAGTGTGAATATGTAAACGATTCCCCATAATGACAGTGTGAATATGTAAACGATTCCCCATAATGACAGTGTGAATATGTAAATTCCCATAATGACAGTTGAATATGTAAACGATTCCCCATAATGACAGTGTGAATATGTAAACGATTCCCCATAATGACAGTGTGAATATGTAAACGATTCCCCATAATGACAGTGAATATGTAAATGATTCCCCATAATGACAGTAAACGATTCCCCATAATGACAGTGTGAATATGTAAACGATTCCCCATAATGACAGTGTGAATATGTAAATGATTCGATTCCCCATAATGACAGTGTGAATATGTAAACGATTCCCTATAATGACAGTGTGAATATGTAAACGATTCCCCATAATGACAGTGTGAATATGTAAACGATTCCCTATAATGACAGTGTGAATATGTAAACGATTCCCCTTAATGACAGTGTGAATATGTAAACGATTCCCCATAATGACAGTGTGAATATGTAAACGATTCCCCATAATGACAGTGTGAATATGTAAACGATTCCCCATAATGACAGTGTGAATATGTAAACGATTCCCCATAATGACAGTGTGAATATGTAAACGATTCCCCATAATGACAGTGTGAATATGTAAACGATTCCCCATAATGACAGTGTGAATATGTAAACGATTCCCCATAATGACAGTGTGAATATGTAAACGATTCCCCATAATGACAGTGTGAATATGTAAACGATTCCCCATAATGACAGTGTGAATATGTAAACGATTCCCCATAATGACAGTGTGAATATGTAAACGATTCCCCATAATGACAGTGTGAATATGTAAACGATTCCCCATAATGACAGTGTGAATATGTAAACGATTCCCCATAATGACAGTGTGAATATGTAAACGATTCCCCATAATGACAGTAATATGTAAACGATTCCCCATAATGACAGTGTGAATATGTAAACGATTCCCCATAATGACAGTGTGAATATGTAAACGATTCCCCATAATGACAGTGTGAATATGTAAACGATTCCCCATAATGACAGTGTGAATATGTAAACGATTCCCCATAATGACAGTGTGAATATGTAAACGATTCCCCATAATGACAGTGTGAATATGTAAACGATTCCCCATAATGACAGTGTGAATATGTAAACGATTCCCCATAATGACAGTGTGAATATGTAAATGATTCCCCATAATGACAGTAATATGTAAACGATTCCCCATAATGACAGTGTTCCCCATAATGAATAATATGTAAACGATTCCCCATAATGACAGTGTGAATATGTAAACGATTCCCCATAATGACAGTGTGAATATGTAAATGTAAACGATTCCCCATAATGACAGTGTGAATATGTAAACGATTCCCCATAATGACAGTGTGAATATGTAAATGATTCCCCATAATGACAGTGTGAATATGTAAACGATTCCCCATAATATGAAACGATTCCCCAGTGTGAATATGTAAACGATTCCCCATAATGACAGTGTGAATATGTAAATGATTCCCCATAATGACAGTGTGAATATGTAAACGATTCCCCATAATGACAGTGTGAATATGTAAACGATTCCCCATAATGACAGTGTGAATATGTAAACGATTCCCCATAATGACAGTGTGAATATGTAAACGATTCCCCATAATGACAGTGTGAATATGTAAACGATTCCCCATAATGACAGTGTGAATATGTAAACGATTCCCCATAATGACAGTGTGAATATGTAAATGATTCCCCATAATGACAGTGTGAATATGTAAACGATTCCCCATAATGACAGTGTGAATATGTAAACGATTCCCCATAATGACAGTGTGAATATGTAAACGATTCCCCATAATGACAGTGTGAATATGTAAACGATTCCCCATAATGACAGTGTGAATATGTAAACGATTCCCCATAATGACAGTGTGAATATGTAAATGATTCCCCATAATGACAGTGTGAATATGTAAACGATTCCCCATAATGACAGTGTGAATATGTAAACGATTCCCCATAATGACAGTGTGAATATGTAAACGATTCCCCATAATGACAGTGTGAATATGTAAACGATTCCCCATAATGACAGTGTGAATATGTAAACGATTCCCCATAATGACAGTGTGAATATGTAAATGATTCCCCATAATGACAGTGTGAATATGTTTTTACCTTTTTTTTTGGTAAATCATAAAAAAAATATTTTTCAATCACATTAGTATTCACAGCCCTGAGTCAATACTTTGTAGAAGCAACTTTGGCAGCGATTACAGCTGTGAGTCTTTCTGGGTAAGTCTCTAAGAGCTGGGAGTCTTTCTGGGTAAATCTAAGAGCTGGGAGTCTTTCTGGGTAAATCTAAGAGCTGGGAGTCTTTCTGGGTAAGTCTCTATGAGCTGTGAGTCTTTCTGGGTAAGTCTCTATGAGCTGTGAGTCTTTCTGGGTAAGTCTCTATGAGCTGTGAGTCTTTCTGGGTAAGTCTCTATGAGCTGTGAGTCTTTCTGGGTAAGTCTCTAAGAGCTGTGAGTCTTTCTGGGTAAGTCTCTAAGAGCTGGGAGTCTTTCTGGGTAAATCTAAGAGCTGGGAGTCTTTCTGGGTAAATCTAAGAGCTGGGAGTCTTTCTGGGTAAATCTAAGAGCTTTCCACACCTGGATTGTGCAATATTTGCCCCTATGATTACTTTCAAAATTCTTCAAGCTCAAGTCAAATTGGTTGTTGATCATCGCTAGACCACCATTTTCATGTCTTGACATAGATTTTCAAGTAGATTTCAGTCAACACTGTAACTCGGACACTCAGTAACATTCATTCACTGTCTTCTTGGTAAGCAACCAGTGTTTTAGATTACTATCCTGCTGAAAGGTGAATTAATCTCACAGTGTCTGGTGGAAAGCACAATAAACCAGGTTTTCCTCTAGGATTTTGCCTGTGCTTAGCTCCATTACTATCTCCACTCAGTAATGTGTTGTATTGGATTTGGCAAAAAACATAACACTAGACAAAAATGAATTGCTTTTGTAATTAACTTTAGTGACTTTAGGGACTTGATGAAAACAGGATGCATGTTTTGGAATGTTTGTATTCTGTACAGGCTTCCTTCTCTTCGCTCAGTTAGGTTAGTATTGTGGAGTCTCTATAATGTTGTTGATCCATCCTCAGTTTTCTTCTATCACAGCCATTAAACTCTAACTGTTTTAAAGTCACCATTGGCCTCATGGTGAAGTCCCCGAGCGGTTTCCTTCCACTACGGCAACTGGGTTAGGAAGGATGCCTGTATCTTTGTAGTGACTGGGTGTATTGATACAACATCCAAAGTGTAGTTAATGACTTCACCATTATCCAAGGAATATTCTGCTTTTTTTCTCTTTTTTTTCTACCCATCTACCAATGGGTGCCCTTCTTTTCTGAGGCATTGGAAAACCTCCTTGGTTTTTTTTGTGGTTGAGTATGTGTTTGAAATTTCCGGCTCGACTGAGGGACCTTACAGATAATTGCATGTGTTGGGTACAGAGATGAGGTAGTCACTCAAAATTGATGTTGAAACACTTTTATTGCACACAGAGTGAGACCATGAAAGGTATTGTGTGGCTTGTTAACACTAGTACAGCTGTAAGCCAGAGCACACAGATGTTTGATTTTGTAAATAATACTAATCTATTGTGTAGAATATAGTTGTCATAGTTACTGATATGAAGGGGGGGGGGGCATTCTTGTACTGATGAGGAATGACTGTAGTATCTTTAGGGTCTCTTTAACTGATACTGGTGTTGTGCTAACACTAGAACAGACATAGGCCAGAGCCCAATTATGTTTGATTTTGTAAATTAAAAAGATTTAAAATGTCCCGTTCCTCTCCTGGATAAATGTTTTGAATTTTACGCTGCTCATTTGTCAACATTTTGAAATCACAAACAGAAGAGTATTTAGAGTATTTAGAGTATTTAGAGTATTTAGAGTATTTTTACCAGTTTTTTTTTTCACTTTTCAAAACTTAACCCACCAAGACAATGTGCTGTAGGACGTTGGTACCCAGCCAGGCTCCAAGACAATGTGCTGTAGGACGTTGGTACCCAGCCAGGCTCCAAGACAATGTGCTGTAGGACGTTGGTACCCAGCCAGGCTCCAAGACAATGTCCTGTAGGACGTTGGTACCCAGCCAGGCTCCAAGACAATGTCCTGTAGGACGTTGGTACCCAGCCAGGCTCCAAGACAATGTCCTGTAGGACGTTGGTACCCAGCCAGGCTCCAAGACAATGTGCTGTAGGACGTTGGTACCCAGCCAGGCTCCAAGACAATGTGCTGTAGGACGTTGGTACCCAGCCAGGCTCCAAGACAATGTGCTGTAGGACGTTGGTACCCAGCCAGGCTCCAAGACAATGTCCTGTAGGACGTTGGTACCCAGCCAGGCTCCAAGACAATGTCCTGTAGGATGTTGGTACCCAGCCAGGCTCCAAGACAATGTTCTGTAGGACGTTGGTACCCAGCCAGGCTCCAAGACAATGTTCTGTAGGACGTTGGTACCCAGCCAGGCTCTAAGACAATGTGCTGTAGCACGTTGGTACCCAGCCAGGCTCCAAGACAATGTCCTGTAGAACGTTGGTACCCAGCCAGGCTCTAAGACAATGTGCTGTAGGACGTTGGTACCCAGCCAGGCTCCAAGACAATGTTCTGTAGGATGTTGGTACCCAGCCAGGCTCCAAGACAATGTCCTGTAGGACGTTGGTACCCATGACCACTCTACTGTCCATGCATTCAGCACATGACCACTCTACTGTCCATGCATTCAGCACATGACCACTCTACTGTCCCTGCATTCAGCACATGACCACTCTACTGACCCTGCATTCAGCACATGACAACTCTACTGTCCCTGCATTCAGCACATGACCACTCTACTGTCCATGCATTCAGCACATGACCACTCTACTGTCCCTGCATTCAGCACATGAC
Source organism: Oncorhynchus keta (assembly GCF_023373465.1). NCBI lineage: Eukaryota > Metazoa > Chordata > Actinopteri > Salmoniformes > Salmonidae > Oncorhynchus > Oncorhynchus keta. Next base: position 27,711,373 of record NC_068423.1, read on the forward strand.
CACTCTACTGTCCCTGCATTCAGCACATGACCACTCTACTGACCCTGCATTCAACACATGACAACTCTACTGTCCCTGCATTCAGCACATGACCACTCTACTGTCCATGCATTCAACACATGACCACTCTACTGTCCCTGCATTCAGCACATGACCACTCTACTGTCCCTGCATTCAGCACATGACCACTCTACTGTCCCTGCATTCAACACATGACCACTCTACTGTCCCTGCATTCAGCACATGACCACTCTACTGACCCTGCATTCAACACATGACAACTCTACTGTCCCTGCATTCAGCACATGACCACTCTACTGTCCCTGCATTCAGCACATGACCACTCTACTGACCCTGCATTCAACACATGACAACTCTACTGTCCCTGCATTCAGCACATGACCACTCTACTGTCCCTGCATTCAGCACATGACCACTCTACTGACCCTGCATTCAACACATGACAACTCTACTGTCCCTGCATTCAACACATGACCACTCTACTGTCCCTGCATTCAGCACATGACCACTCTACTGTCCCTGCATTCAGCACATGAATACTCTACTGTCCCTGCATTCAACACATGACCACTCTACTGTCCCTGCATTCAACACATGACCACTCTACTGTCCCTGCATTCAGCACATGACCACTCTACTGTCCCTGCATTCAACACATGACCACTCTACTGTCCCTGCATTCAGCACATGACCACTCCACTGTCCATGCATTCAACACATGACCACTCTACTGTCCCTTCATTCAGCACATGACCACTCTACTGTCCCTGCATTCAACACATGACCACTCTACTGTCCCTGCATTCAGCACATGACCACTCTACTGTCCATGCATTCAACACATGACCACTCTACTGACCCTGCATTCAACACATGACAACTCTACTGTCCCTGCATTCAGCACATGACCACTCTACTGTCCATGCATTCAGCACATGACCACTCTACTGTCCCTGCATTCAGCACATGACCACTCTACTGTCCCTGCATTCAACACATGACCACTCTACTGTCCCTGCATTCAGCACATGACCACTCTACTGTCCCTGCATTCAGCATATGACCACTCTACTGACCCTGCATTCAACACATGACAACTCTACTGTCCCTGCATTCAGCACATGACCACTCTACTGTCCCTGCATTCAACACATGACCACTCTACTGTCCCTGCATTCAGCACATGACCACTCTACTGTCCCTGCATTCAGCACATGAATACTCTGCTGTCCCTGCATTCAGCACATGACCACTCTGCTGTCCCTGCATTCAGCACATGACCACTCTACTGTCCCTGCATTCAGCACATGACCACTCTGTCCCTGCATTCAGCACATGACCACTCTACTGTCCCTGCATTCAACACATGACCACTCTACTGTCCATGCATTCAACACATGACCACTCTACTGTCCATGCATTCAGCACATGACCACTCTACTGTCCCTGCATTCAGTACAATTTAAATCCGCAATTATTTGTAGAATGGATGAAAGGGCGATAGAAACTGATAACGGTAAATGTGACTTCAATGAACTGAAAGATGAGGATGAGGGTGAATTAGATTGATCTGACCAATCAGGATACAAGGATGATTGAATTCAGAACAGTAAGGTAATGATGAACGGTGGGCGATGTGGTAGGTTTAATAATTTTATTATGAAATGCTGGAAATTGTATATTTCTTCTCAGAGAGACAAATCAGAGATTGAGTACAACATACAATGTGTTTCAGCATTGCAAATGCTGCAGAATTTCGATGAGTTGGAGTCAGATGGAGGATTAGATATTGAGCTTGAATTCGACGTTGCTGATGAAGAGTCTTCATCTGATGTCGACTTCAAGCCTCCGATGCCTGAGCCTCGACACAGAAAAACCAGAACAGAGCCAACTGAGATGGTGATCCCAACTGCCACGGTGAGACAGGAGTCTGGGAGGGATGGCACGGTGAGAAAAGGATGGTTTGTGTAGAAAAGAAGGACGAGCTTATGGGTTTAACATGGAAATAGCTGTTCTATCATTCAGACTACAGTAGCAGCCAATGTGTGGTGTTCAATGTAGCCCTTCATTCCATGAGACCTTTGGAAAAACAAACAATCAGGGCTCGACATTAACCTGTTCATCAACTTAACCTGCAGACAAGGAGGTGACTGAAAATGTTGTGTTTGATGCAAGAAACCACTTTCCAAAATAAAATGCATTATTATTTCAATACCATTTACAGACAGACACCTTATTCTACCCTCTGACCATTGGCTACTTAATTTAGACAAGCATGTCTCAAAATACAATGCTGCCCCATTGAAACAAAAGCAAAGCTCTCTACCCGACTTGCTTTTCAAAGATGTCTAGAAATGTGCATGTACTGTGCTCGTGTAGGAAACAATCACTCCCCCATTGGTGACTACAAATGACCTATAACTGTGCTCGTAACTCACTATCTAGCAAAGGATATGAACAAAAGGTGTACACGTGGCTACATGCAGCTCTCGCTTTGATCTCAAAAGAAGCTAATCTACCCATGACCGCTCATGCTGTAAACACAGTCCAGTTCAAAGTGAATGACAGATCCATATATGGCAATGGTCTATTTGCATATAGGCCTACTGCAGCTCTGATTGGTTATGCCACACCGGTCTGTGTAGAGTACATGACAGAGGATGACAGAGGTATGGGACTGTAGGTGCGAGTAAGGATGACAAAGGTATGGGACTGTAGGTGCCAGTAAGGATGACAAAGGTATGGGACTGTAGGTGCAAGTAAGGATGACAGAGGTATGGGACTGTAGGTGCGAGTAAGGATGACAGAGGTATGGGACTGTAGGTGCGAGTAAGGATGACAGAGGTATGGGACTGTAGGTGCGAGTAAGGATGACAGAGGTATGGGACTGTAGGTGCGAGTAAGGATGACAGAGGTATGGGACTGTAGGTGCCAGTAAGGATGACAGAGGTATGGGACTGTAGGTGCCAGTAAGGATGACAGAGGTATGGGACTGTAGGTGCCAGTAAGGATGACAGAGGTATGGGACTGTAGGTGCCAGTAAGGATGACAGAGGTATGGGACTGTAGGTGCGAGTAAGGATGACAGAAGTATGGGACTGTAGGTGCCAGTAAGGATGACAGAGGTATGGGACTGTAGGTGCCAGTAAGGATGACAGAGGTATGGGACTGTAGGTGCCAGTAAGGATGACAGAGGTATGGGACTGTAGGTGCCAGTAAGGATGACAGAGGTATGGGACTGTAGGTGCCAGTAAGGATGACAGAGGTATGGGACTGTAGGTGCCAGTAAGGATGACAGAGGTATGGGACTGTAGGTGCCAGTAAGGATGACAGAGGTATGGGACTGTAGGTGAGAGTAAGGATGACAGAAGTATGGGACTGTAGGTGCCAGTAAGGATGACAGAGGTATGGGACTGTAGGTGCCAGTAAGGATGACAGAGGTATGGGACTGTAGGTGCCAGTAAGGATGACAGAGGTATGGGACTGTAGGTGCCAGTAAGGATGACAGAGGTATGGGACTGTAGGTGCCAGTAAGGATGACAGAGGTATGGGACTGTAGGTGCCAGTAAGGATGACAGAGGTATGGGACTGTAGGTGCCAGTAAGGATGACAGAGGTATGGGACTGTAGGTGCCAGTAAGGATGACAGAGGTATGGGACTGTAGGTGCCAGTAAGGATGACAGAGGTATGGGACTGTAGGTGCCAGTAAGGATGACAGAGGTATGGGACTGTAGGTGCCAGTAAGGATGACAGAGGTATGGGACTGTAGGTGCCAGTAAGGATGACAAGAGGTATGGGACTGTAGGTGCCAGTAAGGATGACAGAGGTATGGGACTGTAGGTGCCAGTAAGGATGACAGAGGTATGGGACTGTAGGTGCCAGTAAGGATGACAGAGGTATGGGACTGTAGGTGCCAGTAAGGATGACAGAGGTATGGGACTGTTGGTGCCAGTAAGGATGACAGAGGTATGGGACTGTAGGTGCCAGTAAGGATGACAGAGGTATGGGACTGTAGGTGCCAGTAAGGATGACAGAGGTATGGGACTGTAGGTGCCAGTAAGGATGACAGAGGTATGGGACTGTAGGTGCCAGTAAGGATGACAGAGGTATGGGACTGTAGGTGCCAGTAAGGATGACAGAGGTATGGGACTGTAGGTGCCAGTAAGGATGACAGAGGTATGGGACGGTAGGTGCCAGTAAGGATGACAAAAGGTAGAGAATTTACAGCTTACTGGGAATGTATTCTCCTTCGCACGGTAATATGGGGAAAAGGGGCTGAACGGAACCAAAGCAAAGAAAGTAAATGTGAAAGTCCCCTCTCCTATCTTACCTGCCTACCCACTACTTTCCACCACCTGGTGCGCTAACCAAAATACAGGGGGTGGTCCGCCCAGGTCTTACCTAGTGTGTATAGACAGTAAATACTATGGGTTATGTATGCCCGCAGGCCTCTTTCCTAAGTACTCCCTAGGTGCTTTCCCCCCACCTAGGAAAAACCAACACAGGACAGACTGCTCACACCTCTCTCAGCAACAACCAACACAGGACAGACTGCTCACACACCTCTCAGCAACAACCAACACAGAACAGACTAATCACCTCTCTCAGCAACAACCACAGGACAGACTAATCATCTCTCTCAGCAACAACCACAGGACAGACTAATCATCTCTCTCAGCAACAACCACAGAACATAACCATCAGCTCTATTTGAGAAAAAACCAACACGGGACAGACTGCTCACACCTCTCAGCAACAACCACAGAACAGACTAATCATCTCTCTCAGCAACAACCACAGAACAGACTAATCATCTCTCTCAGCAACAACCACAGGACAGACTAATCATCTCTCTCAGCAACAACCACAGAACATAACCATCAGCTCTATTTGAGAAAAAACCAACACGGGACAGACTGCTCACACCTCTCAGCAACAACCACAGAACAGACTAATCATCTCTCTCAGCAACAACCACAGAACAGACTAATCATCTCTCTCAGCAACAACCACAGAACATAATCATCAGCTCTATCTGAGAAACAACCAACACAGGATATCTCTCTTCTGAGCAACAGAACGCTGGCTTATATAGCTGGAGAAGGAGTCGGTAATGGGATTCAGCTGTATCCTCTGACGAGAGGGGGCGGGGTCAGCTCCAATTATCAATGGGGCCAACCAATCAGCTGCTTCGGCGAATTTCAGGACTCTATCCTGAAACGCACACAGACAAACAAAACTACAACACAGAAACTGGGCAACTTAACATACGGGCTGAGTCATGTGTCAATGCAATAAAATCCAACTCCGATGTGTTCCACAACAAAATATAGTTTTGCATACTAAGTCTTCTATAGTTCATTTTGTTTCGGTATGTTACATTGAAAGTGGCAAATATTGGGTTGATTCGACAGGGAGTTGAGTGAAGTTTAATCTGGTGCTTCTCTCCATGGGCTGATATTTCTTCTGTGTGGCAGTCCTGGGGTGCAGTTCCCCAGTCTCGGGCTACCGCATGCCCGCTTGCGGAAGCCCGAGACTTTTCTTGTATGTCCTCGAGGCATATGGCGGAAAGAGGATGGATGTGGAGTCATTTTGGTCTGATAGGTATGGGGTGGACTCTTCAGAGAGACCAGGCCACTGAACCTCTTCAGAGAGACCAGGCCACTGAACCTCTTCAGAGAGACCAGGCCACTGAACCTCTTCAGAGAGACCAGGCCACTGAAACTCTTCAGAGAGACCAGGTCACTGTACCTCTTCAGAGAGACCAGGCCACGGAACCTCATCAGAGAGACCAGGCCACTGAACCTCTTCAGAGAGACCAGGCCACTGAACCTCTTCAGAGAGACCAGGCCTCTGAACCTCTTCAGAGAGACCAGGCTACTGAACCTCTTCAGAGAGACCAGGCCACTGAACCTCTTCAGAGAGACCAGGTCACCGTACCTCTTCAGAGAGACCAGGCCACGGAACCTCTTCAGAGAGACCAGGCCACTGAACCTCTTCAGAGAGACCAGGTCACTGTACCTCTTCAGAGAGACCAGGTCACTGTACCTCTTCAGAGAGACCAGGTCACCGTACCTCTTCAGAGAGACCAGGCCACGGAACCTCTTCAGAGAGACCAGGTCACTGAACCTCTTCAGAGAGACCAGGCCACTGAACCTCTTCAGAGAGACCAGGTCACTGTACCTCTTCAGAGAGACCAGGCTACTGAACCTCTTCAGAGAGACCAGGCCATGGAACCTCTTCAGAGAGACCAGGCCACTGAACCTCTTCAGAGAGACCAGGTCTCGGTACCTCTTCAGAGAGACCAGGTCAATGTACCTCTTCAGAGAGACCAGGCCACTGAACCTCTTCAGAGAGACCAGGTCACGGTACCTCTTCAGAGAGACCAGGTCACGGTACCTCTTCAGAGAGACCAGGCCACTGTACCTCTTCAGAGAGACCAGGTCTCGGTACCTCTTCAGAGAGACCAGGCCACTGTACCTCTTCAGAGAGACCAGGTCACGGTACCTCTTCAGAGAGACCAGGCCACTGTACCTCTTCAGAGAGACCAGGTCACGGTACCTCTTCAGAGAGACCAGGCCACTGTACCTCTTCAGAGAGACCAGGTCACGGTACCTCTTCAGAGAGACCAGGTCACGGTACCTCTTCAGAGAGACCAGGCCACTGTACCTCTTCAGAGAGACCAGGTCTCGGTACCTCTTCAGAGAGACCAGGCCACTGTACCTCTTCAGAGAGACCAGGTCACGGTACCTCTTCAGAGAGACCAGGCCACTGTACCTCTTCAGAGAGACCAGGTCACGGTACCTCTTCAGAGAGACCAGGCCACTGTACCTCTTCAGAGAGACCAGGTCACGGTACCTCTTCAGAGAGACCATGTCACAGGTGCTTTTTTAGGAATATGGCAAATAATTTCACCTGTCATCTGGCTGGTTAAGTTATTATTATCTTCGACTATGTCAACCTTAGCTATAATTGGACATTATAACTCGATTAGTAGTTGAATGTACAAATAAAGTTGATAAAAATGGAATGAAACACTGTAATTTGTTTCTTGTAAAGGAAACTAAAATAGGCATTAGGCCTACGTTTTATTTAGGAATGTTGTAGAATTATAATGTCTAATAGCAGTATGTCAATTAGCAGAATGTCTAGTAGCAGAATGTCTAGTAGCAGTATGTCTATTAGCAGTATGTCTATTAGCAGTATGTCTATTAGCAGTATGTCTATTAGCAGTATGTCTAGTAGCAGAATGTCTAGTAGCAGAATGTCTAACAGCAGAATGTCTAGTAGCAGAATGTCTATTAGCAGTATGTCTATTAGCAGTATGTCTATTAGCAGTATGTCTATTAGCAGTATGTCTAGTAGCAGAATGTCTAGTAGCAGAATGTCTAACAGCAGAATGTCTAGTAGCAGAATGTCTATTAGCAGTATGTCTATTAGCAGAATGTCTAGTAGCAGTATGTCTATTAGCAGTATGTCTAATAGCAGTATGTCTATTAGCAGTATGTCTAGTAGCAATATGTCTAATAGCAGAATGTCTAGTAGCAGTATGTCTAATAGCAGTATGTCTATTAGCAGTATGTCTAGTAGCAATATGTCTAATAGCAGAATGTCTAGTAGCAGTATGTCTAGTAGCAGTATGTCTATTAGCAGTATGTCTATTAGCAGTATGTCTAGTAGCAGAATGTCTAGTAGCAGAATGTCTAACAGCAGAATGTCTAGTAGCAGAATGTCTATTAGCAGTATGTCTATTAGCAGTATGTCTATTAGCAGTATGTCTATTAGCAGTATGTCTAGTAGCAGAATGTCTAGTAGCAGAATGTCTAACAGCAGAATGTCTAGTAGCAGAATGTCTAACAGCAGAATGTCTAGTAGCAGAATGTCTATTAGCAGTATGTCTATTAGCAGAATGTCTAGTAGCAGTATGTCTATTAGCAGTATGTCTAATAGCAGTATGTCTATTAGCAGTATGTCTATTAGCAGTATGTCTAGTAGCAGAATGTCTAGTAGCAGAATGTCTAACAGCAGAATGTCTAGTAGCAGAATGTCTATTAGCAGTATGTCTATTAGCAGAATGTCTAGTAGCAGTATGTCTATTAGCAGAATGTCTAGTAGCAGTATGTCTATTAGCAGTATGTCTAATAGCAGTATGTCTATTAGCAGTATGTCTAGTAGCAATATGTCTAATAGCAGAATGTCTAGTAGCAGTATGTCTAGTAGCAGTATGTCTAATAGCAGAATGTCTAGTAGCAGAATGTCTAGTATGTCTAGTAGCAGTATGTCTAATAGCAGTATGTCTAGTAGCAGTATGTCTAGTAGCAGAATGTCTAATAGCAGAATGTCTCGTAGCAGACTGTCTAGTGTGTCTAGTAACAGTGTATCTAGTAGCAGAATGTCTAGTAGCAGAATGTCTAGTAGCAACATGTCTAGTAGCAGAATGTCTTGTAGCAGAATGTCTAGTAGCAGAATGTCTTGTAGCAGAATGTCTAGTAGCAGAATGTCTAGTAGCAGAATGTCTAATAGCAGAATGTCTAGTAGCAGTATGTCTAGTGGCAGTATGTCTAGTATGTCTAGTAGCAGTATGTATTGTATGTCTAGTAGCAGTATGTCTATTAGCAGTATGTCTAATAGCAGAATGTCTAGTAGCAGAATGTCTAGTAGCAGTATGTCTATTAGCAGTATGTCTAATAGCAGAATGTCTAGTAGCAGAATGTCTAGTAGCAGTATGTCTATCAGCAGTATGTCTAATAGCAGAATGTCTAATAGCAGAATGTCTCGTAGCAGACTGTCTAGTGTGTCTAGTAGCAGTGTATCTAGTAGCAGAATGTCTAGTAGCAGAATGTCTAGTAGCAGAATGTCTAGTAGCAACATGTCTAGTAGCAGAATGTCTTGTAGCAGAATGTCTAGTAGCAGAATGTCTAGTAGCAGAATGTCTAGTAGCAGTATGTCTATTAGCAGTATGTCTATTAGCAGTATGTCTATTAGCAGTATGTCTATTAGCAGTATGTCTATTAGCAGTATGTCTAGTAGCAGAATGTCTAGTAGCAGAATGTCTAACAGCAGAATGTCTAGTAGCAGAATGTCTATTAGCAGTATGTCTATTAGCAGTATGTCTATTAGCAGTATGTCTATTAGCAGTATGTCTAGTAGCAGAATGTCTAGTAGCAGAATGTCTAACAGCAGAATGTCTAGTAGCAGAATGTCTATTAGCAGTATGTCTATTAGCAGAATGTCTAGTAGTAGTATGTCTATTAGCAGTATGTCTAATAGCAGTATGTCTATTAGCAGTATGTCTAGTAGCAATATGTCTAATAGCAGAATGTCTAGTAGCAGTATGTCTAATAGCAGTATGTCTATTAGCAGTATGTCTAGTAGCAATATGTCTAATAGCAGAATGTCTAGTAGCAGTATGTCTAGTAGCAGTATGTCTATTAGCAGTATGTCTATTAGCAGTATGTCTAGTAGCAGAATGTCTAGTAGCAGAATGTCTAACAGCAGAATGTCTAGTAGCAGAATGTCTATTAGCAGTATGTCTATTAGCAGTATGTCTATTAGCAGTATGTCTATTAGCAGTATGTCTAGTAGCAGAATGTCTAGTAGCAGAATGTCTAACAGCAGAATGTCTAGTAGCAGAATGTCTAACAGCAGAATGTCTAGTAGCAGAATGTCTATTAGCAGTATGTCTATTAGCAGAATGTCTAGTAGCAGTATGTCTATTAGCAGTATGTCTAATAGCAGTATGTCTATTAGCAGTATGTCTATTAGCAGTATGTCTAGTAGCAGAATGTCTAGTAGCAGAATGTCTAACAGCAGAATGTCTAGTAGCAGAATGTCTATTAGCAGTATGTCTATTAGCAGAATGTCTAGTAGCAGTATGTCTATTAGCAGAATGTCTAGTAGCAGTATGTCTATTAGCAGTATGTCTAATAGCAGTATGTCTATTAGCAGTATGTCTAGTAGCAATATGTCTAATAGCAGAATGTCTAGTAGCAGTATGTCTAGTAGCAGTATGTCTAATAGCAGAATGTCTAGTAGCAGAATGTCTAGTATGTCTAGTAGCAGTATGTCTAATAGCAGTATGTCTAGTAGCAGTATGTCTAGTAGCAGAATGTCTAATAGCAGAATGTCTCGTAGCAGACTGTCTAGTGTGTCTAGTAACAGTGTATCTAGTAGCAGAATGTCTAGTAGCAGAATGTCTAGTAGCAACATGTCTAGTAGCAGAATGTCTTGTAGCAGAATGTCTAGTAGCAGAATGTCTTGTAGCAGAATGTCTAGTAGCAGAATGTCTAGTAGCAGAATGTCTAATAGCAGAATGTCTAGTAGCAGTATGTCTAGTGGCAGTATGTCTAGTATGTCTAGTAGCAGTATGTATTGTATGTCTAGTAGCAGTATGTCTATTAGCAGTATGTCTAATAGCAGAATGTCTAGTAGCAGAATGTCTAGTAGCAGTATGTCTATTAGCAGTATGTCTAATAGCAGAATGTCTAGTAGCAGAATGTCTAGTAGCAGTATGTCTATCAGCAGTATGTCTAATAGCAGAATGTCTAATAGCAGAATGTCTCGTAGCAGACTGTCTAGTGTGTCTAGTAGCAGTGTATCTAGTAGCAGAATGTCTAGTAGCAGAATGTCTAGTAGCAGAATGTCTAGTAGCAACATGTCTAGTAGCAGAATGTCTTGTAGCAGAATGTCTAGTAGCATAATGTCTAGTAGCAGAATGTCTAGTAGCAGAATGTCTAATAGCAGAATGTCTAGTAGCAGTATGTCTAGTAGCAGTATGTCTAGTATGTCTAGTAGCAGTATGTCTAGTATGTCTAGTAGCAGTATGTCTTTTAGCAGTATGTCTAATAGCAGAATGTCTAGTAGCAGAATGTCTAGTAGCAGTATGTCTATTAGCAGTATGTCTAGTAGCAGAATGTCTAGTAGCAGAATGTCTAGTAGCAGTATGTCTATCAGCAGTATGTATAATAGCAGAATGTCTAATAGCAGAATGTCTCGTAGCAGACTGTCTAGTGTGTCTAGTAGCAGTGTATCTAGTAGCAGAATGTCTAGTAGCAGAATGTCTAGTAGCAGAATGTCTAGTAGCAACATGTCTAGTAGCAGAATGTCTTGTAGCAGAATGTCTAGTAGCAGAATGTCTAGTAGCAGAATGTCTAGTAGCAGAATGTCTAGTAGCAGAATGTCTAATAGCAGAATGTCTAGTAGCAGTATGTCTAGTAGCAGTATGTCTAGTATTTCTAGTAGCAGTATGTCTAGTATGTCTAGTAGCAGTATGTCTTTTAGCAGTATGTCTAATAGCAGAATGTCTAGTAGCAGAATGTCTAGTAGCAGTATGTCTATTAGCAGTATGTCTAGTAGCAGAATGTCTAATAGCAGTATGTCTAATAGCAGAATGTCTAGTAGCAGTATGTCTAGTAGCATAATGTCTCGTAGCAGTATATTTAGTATGTCTAATAGCAGTATGTCTAGTATGTCTAGTAGCAGAATGTCTAATAGCAGTGTGTCTAGTAGCATAATGTTGAATATGTCTAATAGCAGTATTTCTAATAGCAGAATGTCTGTATTCCTACAGTACTTGGGATTGATTATGGAATATCTTTTGGTGCCGAGAGTCTTTAACATTGTGTTAAAATGGATTGTCTGGTATATTATGGTCCTTCTGTAGCTCAGTTGGTAGAGCATGGCGCTTGTAACGCCAGGGTAGTGGGTTGATCCCTGGGACCACCCATCGTAGAATGTATGCACACATGACTGTAACATTTGGATAAAAGTCTGCTAAATGGCATATATTATTATATATTATATGACTGTATTAAGGGTTGAGTGTTGTGTTAAGAACTGCAACGATGCTTTTTTCTGGCTCAAAAGTTTTGAACAGGGGCCGGCGGAACACTTTTCACACCCTCAATAGTCGAATCAATTGAGGCTGTTTTTTAAAGGGATTTTCAAAGATGTCTATAAATGTGCACCTACTGTGCTCTTGCAGGAAGCAAATCACACCCCCATTGCTAACTAGAAATGATTTAAAACTGTACTCATAACTCACTAACTGGTAAAGGTTTTTCACGCTCAATAGTTTCAGCATGGGCCAGCATCCCTGTGGAATGCTTTTGAGAGGAGGGGGGGGGGCAACTCAATATTAGGAAGGTGTCCATAATGTTTACGACACTCACTGTATTCCATTCTATTGTAAAACACCCCACTGTATTCCATTCTATTATATTGTAAAACATCCCACTGTATTCCATTCTATTCTATTGCAAAACATCCCACTGGATTCCATTCTATTGTAAAACACCCCACTGTATTCCATTCCAGTCTATTGTAAAACATCCCACTGTATTCCATTCTATTGTAAAACATCCCACTGTATTCCATTCTATTGTAAAACATCCCACTGTATTCCATTCCAGTCTATTGTAAAACATCCCACTGTATTCCATTCTATTGTAAAACATCCCACTGTATTCCATTCCATTCTATTGTAAAACATCCCACTGTATTCCATTCCATTCTATTGTAAAACATCCCACTGAATTCCATTCTATTGTAAAACATCCCACTGTATTCCATTCCATTCTATTGTAAAACATCCCACTGTATTCCATTCTATTGTAAAGCACCCCACTGTATTCCATTCTATTGTAAGACATCCCACTGTCTTCCATTCTATTGTAAAACATCCAACTGTATTCCATTCTATTGTAAAACATCCCACTGTCTTCCATTCTATTGTAAAACATCCCACTGTATTCCATTCTATTGTAAAACATCCCACTGCATTCCATTCTATTGTAAAACATCCCACTGTATTCCATTCTATTGTAAAACATCCCACTGTATTCCATTATATTGTAAAACATCCCACTGTATTCCATTCCATTGTAAAACGTCCCACTGTATTCCATTCTATTGTAAAACATCCCACTGTATTCCATTCCATTCTATTGTAAAACATCCCACTGTATTCCATTCTATTGTAAAACATCCCACTGTATTCCATTCTATTGTAAAACATCCCACTGTCTTCCATTCTATTGTAAAACATCCCACTGTCTTCCCTTCTATTGTAAAACATCCCACTGTATTCCATTCTATTGTAAAACATCCCACTGCATTCCATTCTATTGTAAAACATCCCACTGTATTCCATTCTATTGTAAAACATCCCACTGCATTCCATTCTATTGTAAAACATCCCACTGTATTCCATTCTATTGTAAAACATCCCACTGTATTCCATTATATTGTAAAACATCCCACTGTATTCCATTCTATTATAAAACGTCCCACTGTATTCCATTCTATTGTAAAACATCCCACTGTATTCCATTCCATTCTATTGTAAAACATCCCACTGCATTCCATTCTATTGTAAAACATCCCACTGTATTCCATTCTATTGTAAAACATCCCACTGCATTCCATTCTATTGTAAAACATCCCACTGTATTCCATTCTATTGTAAAACATCCCACTGTATTCCATTATATTGTAAAACATCCCACTGTATTCCATTCTATTGTAAAACATCCCACTGTCTTCCATTCTATTGTAAAACATCCCACTGTCTTCCATTCTATTGTAAAACATCCCACTGTATTCCATTCTATTGTAAAACATCCCACTGCATTCCATTCTATTGTAAAACATCCCACTGTATTCCATTCTATTGTAAAACATCCCACTGTATTCCATTCTATTGTAAAACATCCCACTGTATTCCATTATATTGTAAAACATCCCACTCTATTCCATTATATTGTAAAACGTCCCACTGTATTCCATTCTATTGTAAAACATCCCACTGTATTCCATTCCATTCTATTGTAAAACATCCCAGGCCAAACATACCATCTTATTCACAACATTAATTGTTTGGTTTACTATTTGCATCCATTATAGATCAATTCTAATCACAACAGGACAGCCCCCCTCTCCCCCCTCCATATCAAAATGCATTATAATGCCTTTCACTGACTGGTTTTCATAGGACCTTTCATGCCACAAATGATCCAGACATGCTCATGGATGCTGTCTGTCATGTAAACTGGATCATTTGTTACAGAGCTGTGTGACCATGACCATGGTGTAAGGCCAGAGTGGTGCAGCTAATGGTGAATGCAGAGGGTATGACCTTGAAGAGGACTAGACTAGACTATCTCTGTCTGTCTGTCTGTCTGTCTGTCTGTCTGTCTGTCTGTCTGTCTGTCTGTCTGTCTGTCTGTCTGTCTCTCTCACCCCCTAACTGTCTGTCCGTGTCTCTCTCTCTCTCTCTCTCTCTCTCTCTCTCTCTCTCTCTCTCTCTCTCTCTCTCTCTTTCTCTCTCCCCCCTAACTGTCTGTCTGTCTGTCTGTCTGTCTGTCTGTCTGTCTGTCTGTCTGTCTGTCTGTCTGTCTGTCTGTCTGTCTGTCTGTCTGTCTGTCTGTCTCTCTCTCTCTCTCTCTCTCTCTCTCTCTCTCTCTCTCTCTCTCTCTCTCTCTCTGTCTCTCTCTCTCTCTCTCCCCCTAACTGTCTGTCTGTGTGTGTCTCTCTCTCTCTCTCTCTCTCTGACCCCCATCATCCTCTCCTCTAGGTTGACCCATCTCTTTCTTCCTCATTCCCTTTCTCTCTGTCTTGTCACTGTCCAGCATGGCGGCCCGGTTTCTCTCCATCTCCGACCACATCCTATATTTACTGGTCCATCTACCTCAATAAACCCACATCTCAAACGCTGCTCTACCTTTATCCTGTGTAGACAATATTGTTCCCTGTTCTGTGTGTCCGTGTACATTTTTCTGTGTGTGTGAGATTTGCTTTGGCTTGGTTTGGTTTTATTATTCTTGCGGTGACCAGAAGTTCTCACATTTCGCCGATCCCCACAAGGAAAAAGGCTATTATAGGCTTATGGGTTGGGCTTAAGAGGGGTTCTGTTTATGCTGGTATCAAACATTGGTTTGCACGGGTCTATTGCAACTTTCTGCCCTGTTTTCTATATTCTACATCAGACAGGTCTGGAGAGGGTGGGAGAACATGAAAGCCTGAGTGCTCCGAGGGGTCACCCATCACAGTTCAACAACAGGAAGAAGATGATTGTTGATCAAAATAAATATAATTTATTAATATAGAAATAAAAAATATAAAAAATATATTTAAAAAAAATATATATATATATATTTAAAAAAATATAGTAAAACATGCGAACTGGATCAATAAATGAATAGATAAATAATTGAATAAGTAAGTACATCATTGGAAATCCCACTAAGGGATGATGATTAAGTGCTACGAAGATAAGTGCCATGTTAATGTGGTTTATATTAAATAAATACCTATTTTTTTCATTGAACTTCCTCTTCCTGTCGGAGGCCCCACCCCTCTCTCTTAATTACCACTAACTCTCACAGTCAATGCTTTATCCTCTTTACCAGTGAAGCCAAGGTCGGTGGCCCCACCCCTCTCTCTTAATTACCACTAACTCTCACAGTCAATGCTTTATCCTCTTTACCAGTGAAGCCACGGTCGGTGGCCCCACCCGGCTCTCTCTTAATTATCACTAGAGTTAGGGGTTAGAGTTAGAGTTAGGGGTTAGAGTTAGAAGTTATAGTTAGGGGTTAGAGTTAGGGGTTAGAGTTAGGGGTTAGGGGTTAGAGTTAGGGGTTAGAGTTAGAGTTAGAGTTAAAGGTTAGAGTTAGGGGTTAGAGTTAGGGGCTAGAGTTAGAGTTAAAGGTTAGAGTTAGGGGATAGAGTTAGGGGTTAGAGTTAGAGTTAGGGGTTAGAGTTAGGGGTTAGAGTTAGGGGTTAGAGTTAGGGGTTAGAGTTAGAGTTAAAGATTAGAGTTAGGGGTTAGAGTTAGTGGTTAGAGTTAGAGTTAAAGGTTAGAATTAGGGGTTAGAGTTAGTGGTTAGAGTTAGGGGTTAAGGGTTAGAGTTCGGGGTTAGAGTTAGGGGTTTGAGTTAGTGGTTAGAGTTAGGGGTTAAGGGTTAGAGTTCGGGGTTAGAGTTATGGGTTAGGGGTTAGAGTTAGAGTTAGGGGTTAGGGGTTAGAGTTAGGGGTTAATGGTTAGGGGTTAAGGGTTAGAGTTAGGGGTTAGAGTTATAGGGTTTAGAGTTAGGTTTAAGATGTTAGAGTTAGAGGTTAGAGTTAGGGGTTAGATTTGGGGGTTGGATGTTAGAGTTAGAGTTAGGGGTTCAAGTTAGAGTTAGAGGTTAGAGTTAGGGGTTAGTGTTGGGGGTTAGAGTTAGAGTTAGGGTTTAGGGGTTAGAGTTAGAGTTAGGGGTTAGGGGTTAAGGGTTAGAGGTTAGGGGTTAGAGTTAGAGGTTAGGGGTTAGTGTTGTGCTTTCGTCGTAAAGCCTTTTTGAAATCGGACACAGTGGTGTATAATACTTGTATGTTTGAGGAATTTTAATTATGAGATTTCTGTTGTTTTGAATATGGTGCCCTGCACTTTCACTGGCTGTTGTCATATCGATCTCGTTAACGGGATATCAACCGTAAGAAATTAAGGGTTCCGGGTTACGAGTTAGGGTTTAGGAGTTAGAGTTAAGGGTTAGAGTTAGGGGTTAGAGTTAGAGTTAAGGGTTAGAGTTAGGGGTTAGAGTTAGAGTTAAGGGTTAGAGTTAGGGTTTAGGAGTTAGAGTTAAGGGTTAGAGTTAGGGTTTAGGAGTTAGAGTTAAGGGTTAGAGTTAGGTTTTAGGAGTTAGAGTTAAGGGTTAGAGTTAGGGGTTAGGAGTTAGAGTTAAGGGTTAGAGTTAGGGGTTAGGAGTTAAGGGTTAGAGTTAGGGTTTAGGAGTTAGAGTTAGTGGTTGGGGATTAAGGGTTTTATTTTATTTATTTTTTTATTTCACCTTTATTTAACCAGGTAGGCAAGTTGAGAACAAGTTCTCATTTACAATTGCGACCTGGCCAAGATAAAGCAAAGCAGTTCGACAGATACAACGACACAGAGTTACACATGTAGTAAAACAAACATACAGTCAATAATACAGTATAAACAAGTCTATATACGATGTGAGCAAATTAGGTGAGAAGGGAGGTAAAGGCAAAAAAGGCCATGGTGGCAAAGTAAATACAATATAGCAAGTAAAACACTGGAATGGTAGTTTTGCAATGGAAAAATGTGCAAAGTAGAAATACAAATAATGGGGTGCAAAGGAGCAAAATAAATAAATAAATTAAATACAGTTGGGAAAGAGGTAGTTGTTTGGGCTAAATTATAGGTGGGCTATGTACAGGTGCAGTAATTTGTAAGATGCTCTGACAGTTGGTGCTTAAAGCTAGTGAGGGAGATAAGTGTTTCCAGTTTCAGAGATTTTTGTAGTTTGTTCCAGTCATTGGCAGCAGAGAACTGGAAGGAGAGGCGGCCAAAGAAAGAATTGGTTTTGGGGGTGACTAGAGAGATATACCTGCTGGAGCGTGTGCTACAGGTGGGAGATGCTATGGTGACCAGCGAGCTGAGATAAGGGGGACTTTACCTAGCAGGGTCTTGTAGATGACATGGAGCCAATGGGTTTGGCGACGAGTATGAAGCAAGGGCCAGCCAACGAGAGCGTACAGGTCGCAATGGTGGGTAGTATATGGGGCTTTGGTGACAAAACGGATTGCACTGTGATAGACTGCATCCAATTTGTTGAGTAGGGTATTGGAGGCTATTTTGTAAATGACATCGCCAAAATCGAGAATTGGTAGGATGGTCAGTTTTACAAGGGTATGTTTGGCAGCATGAGTGAAGGATGCTTTGTTGCGAAATAGGAAGCCGATCCTAGATTTAACTTTGGATTGGAGATGTTTGATATGGGTCTGGAAGGAGAGTTTACAGTCTAACCAGACACCTAAGTATTTGTAGTTGTCCACGTATTCTAAGTCAGAGCTGTCCAGAGTAGTGATGTTGGACAGGCGGGTAGGTGCAGATAGCGATCTGTTGAAGAGCATGCATTTAGTTTTACTTTTATTTAAGAGCAATTGGAGGCCACGGAAGGAGAGTTGTATGGCATTGAAGCTTGCCTGGAGGGTTGTTAACACAGTGTCCAAAGAAGGGCCGGAAGTATACAGAATGGTGTCGTCTGCGTAGAGGTGGATCAGGGACTCACCAGCAGCAAGAGCGACCTCATTGATGTATACAGAGAAGAGAGTCGGTCCAAGAATTGAACCCTGTGGCACCCCCATAGAGACTGCCAGAGGTCCGGACAGCAGACCCTCCGATTTGACACACTGAACTCTATCAGAGAAGTAGTTGGTGAACCAGGCGAGGCAATCATTTGAGAAACCAAGGCTGTCGAGTCTGCCGATGAGGATGTGGTGGTTGACAGAGTCGAAAGCCTTGGCCAGATCAATGAATACGGCTGCACAGTAATGTTTCTTATCGATGGCGGTTAAAGATATCGTTTAGGACCTTGAGCGTGGCTGAGGTGCACCCATGACCAGCTCTGAAACCAGATTGCATAGCAGAGAAGGTATGGTGAGATTCGAAATGGTCGGTAATCTGTTTTTTGACTTGGCTTTCGAAGACCTTAGAAAGGCATGGTAGGATAGATATAGGTCTGTAGCAGTTTGGGTCAAGAGTGTCCCCCCCTTTGAAGAGGGGGATGACCGCAGCTGCTTTCCAATCTTTGGGAATCTCAGACGACACGAAAGAGAGGTTGAAAAGGCTAGTAATAGGGGTGGCAACAATTTCGGCAGATAATTTTAGAAAGAAAGGGTCCAGATTGTCTAGCCCGGCTGATTTGTAGGGGTCCAGATTTTTCAGCTCTTTCAGAACATCAGCTGAATGGATTTGGGAGAAGGAGAAATGGGGAAGGCTTGGGCGAGTTGCTGTTGGGGGTGCAGAGCTGTTGACCGGGGTAGGAGTAGCCAGGTGGAAAGCATGGCCAGCCGTAGAAAAATGCTTATTGAAATTCTCAATTATGGTGGATTTATCAGTGGTGACAGTGTTTCCTATCTTCAGTGCAGTGGGCAGCTGGGAGGAGGTGTTCTTATTCTCCATGGACTTTACAGTGTCCCAGAACTTTTTTGAGTTAGTGTTGCAGGAAGCAAATTTCTGCTTGAAAAAGCTAGCCTTGGCTTTTCTAACTGCCTGTGTATAAAACGGTTTCTAGCTTCCCTGAACAGCTGCATATCACGGGGGCTGTTCGATGCTAATGCAGAACGCCATAGGATGTTTTTGTGTTGGTTAAGGGCAGTCAGGTCTGGGGAGAACCAAGGGCTATATCTGTTCCTGGTTCTAAATTTCTTGAAAGTGGCATGTTTATTTAAGATGGTTAGGAAGGCATTTAAAAAAAATATCCAGGCATCCTCTACTGACGGGATGAGATCAATATCCTTCCAGGATACCCCGGCCAGGTCGATTAGAAAGGCCTGCTCGCTGAAGTGTTTCAGGGAGCGTTTTACAGTGATGAGTGGCGGTCATTTGACCGCTGACCCATTACGGATGCAGGCAATGAGGCAGTGATCGCTGAGATCTTGGTTGAAGACAGCAGAGGTGTATTTAGAGGGGAAGTTGGTTAGGATGATATCTATGAGGGTGCCCATGTTTAAGGCTTTGGAGGGTACCTGGTAGGTTCATTGATAATTTGAGTGAGATTGAGGGCATCAAGTTTAGATTGTAGGATGGCTGGGGTGTTCAGCATGTTCCAGTTTAGGTCGCCTAGCAGCACAAGCTCTGAAGATAGATGGGGGGAAATCAGTTCACATATGGTGTCCAGAGCACAGCTGGGGGCAGAGGGTGGTCTATAGCAGGCGGCAACGGTGAGAGACTTGTTTTTAGAGAGGTGGATTTTTAAAAGTAGAAGTTCAAATTGTTTGGGTACAGACCTGGATAGTAGGACAGAACTCTGCAGGCTATCTTTGCAGTAGATTGCAACACCGCCCCCTTTGGCAGTTCTATCTTGTCTGAAAATGTTGTAATTTGGAATTAAAATTTCAGAATTTTTGGTGGTCTTCCTAAGCCAGGATTCAGACACAGCTAGAACATCCGAGTTGGCAGAGTGTACTAAAGCAGTGAATAGAACAAACTTAGGGAGGAGGCTTCTAATGTTAACATGCATGAAACCAAGGCTATTACGGTTACAGAAGTCATCAAAAGAGAGCGCCTGGGGAATAGGAGTGGAGCTAGGCACTGCAGGGCCTGGATTCACCTCTACATCGCCAGAGGAACATAGGAGGAGAAGAATAAGGGTACGGCTAAAAGCAATAAGAATTGGTCGTCTAGAACGTCTGGAACAGAGAGTAAAAGGAGGTTTCTGGGGGCGATAAAATAGCATCAAGGTATAATGTACAGACAAAGGTATGGTAGGATGTGAATACAGTGGAGGTAAACCTAGGTATTGAGTGATGAAGAGAGAGATATTGTCTCTAGAAACATAATTGAAACCAGGAGATGTCATTGCATGTGTGGGTGGTGGAACTAATAAATTGGATAAGGTATAGTGAGCAGGACTAGAGGCTCTACAGTGAAATAAGCCAATAAACACTAACCAGAACAGCAATGGACAAGACATATTGACATTAAGGAGAGGCATCCTTAGTCGAGTGATCAAAAGAGTTCAGTGAGTGGAGTGGTTGGTTTGGGGGTCACAGCGATTTAGACAGCTAGCCAGGACATCGGTAGCAAGCTAGCATAGGATGGAGGTCTGTTGTTAGCCACCTCTTGCGTTCCGTCAGTAGATTAGTGGGGTTCCGTGTGGTAGAGGGGATTAGTCCAAATCACACAACAACAAAAATAAAATAAAAACAATATACATAGTTATAGAGGCCCAAGAAGAAACATAATAATAATAAAAAGAAATAAATTGTCCGATTGTCTATTCTGAGAGCAGCCGGTAAGACAGCTAACGGTTAGCAGGCCGCAGATGGGCGTTCAGGTAACGTCGCGACGGAGGAGCCAGCCGGATCTCCTTCGGGTAGATAACGTCGGCAGTGCAGTTGTGAAGGCCCGGTGGGGTTCCGCGTAGGCAGTAAAACGGGTCCGGATAGGTGACTGCAGCCCAGGAGTGATTGACGGAGCTCAGGAGTGATTGACGGAGCTGGCTAGCTCCGGAGTAATTGATGTTTGCTCCGGAGTCGACGAGAGCAGATAGACACACGGATAGCAGCTAGCTAGCTGTGAGATCCGGGAATGAATGTCCAGAGAGCAGTTGAAATCCAAGGACATGGAGAGAAAAAATGGTCCGGTATGTTCCGTTCCGAGCCGCGCTGCGCCGTACAAAACTGGCGATAGATTTTCAAGCTAAAGGATAGCTGATGACCACAAACCGTGGTTAGCTGAATACTAACGATTTGCCAGTAAAGAAGCTAACTAGCTTCTGAACTAGCTTCTGATTAGCTTCTAGCTAGCTCCTGGCTAGCTTCTGGTTAGTTTCTGGCTAGCTTCTTGGAGTTTCTGGCTAGCTTCTTGGAGGATTGCAGATTTGAGGTAAATAATACTTATTTATAAATATAAATTGGTGAGGCGGGTTGCAGGAGAGTGTTTTGAAGATGAGTTGATGGAAAATAAAAATAAAATGTATGTGAAAAAAAGTTGTAAATATCTATATATATACAGGACACGACAAGACGAGGACAAAAGACGTCTGAACTGCTATGCCATCTCGGGCATTTAGGTTAGGGTTAGGGGTTAGGGGTTAGAGTTAAGGGTTAGAGTTAGGGTTTAGGGGTTAGAGTTAAGGGTTAGAGTTAGGGTTTAGGAGTTAGAGTTAAGGGTTAGAGTTAGTGGTTAGGGATTAAGGGTTAGGGGTTAGAGTTAAGGGTTAGAGTTAGGGTTTAGGGGTTAGAGTTAAGGGTTAGAGTTAGGGGTTAGGGGTTAGAGTTAAGGGTTAGAGTTAGTGGTTAGGGATTAAGGGTTAGGGGTTAGGGAAAAACTGTTCTTGTATCCATTGTTAGGTCCCCACAAGGATAGTAAAACAAATGTGTGTGTGTGTGCATGCAGGTGTGTGTGCCCATACTTAAAATAAAATATATATCAACACACACACACACACACACACACACACACACACACACACACACGTGGCACCTGACTACCGCTGCTATGGTTTCGGTGACATCACTGACACGGGAAAAAGGAGACACCCTCCTGAGAACTGACTCATAATAGTTATGAAGCTTTTTCATATTTGCTATTTATTAAACTATGTTAAATCATTTTTCTTTGTGGAGTTTTTTTTTCAGTTTAGTGATTTTAATTTGATTAGGTTAGTTGAAATTTGTTTTATATATATATTTTTTCAGTTTTGTTTTACATTACTCTCATACGGAGAGATGTGTGTAAAACATGGGGGAGGATTCAGTTTTTTGAGGGTTTTGAATTGAAGTTATACAACTTAAGTGATATGTGAAGGAGTGTATTGTTGAGTGTATTGTTGAGTGTATTTTATTGTTGAGTGTATTGTTGAGTGTATTGTATTGTTGAGTGTATTGTATTGTTGAGTGTAGTGTATTGTTGAGTGTATTGTTGAGTGTATTGTATTGTTGAGTGTATTGTTGAGTGTATTGTTGATTGTATTGTTGAGTGTATTGTATTGTATTGTTGAGTGTATTGTTGAGTGTATTGTTGATTGTATTGTTGAGTGTGTATTGTATTGTTGAGTGTATTGTTGAGTGTATTGTATTGTATTGTTGATTGTATTGTTGAGTGTATTGTATTGTATTGTTGAGTGTATTGTTGAGTGTATTGTATTGTATTGTTGAGTGTATTGTTGAGTGTATTGTTGAGTGTATTGTTGAGTGTAGTTGTTGATTGTTGAGTGTATTGTTGAGTGTATTGTATTGTTGAGTGTATTGTATTGTATTGTTGAGTGTATTGTATTGTTGAGTGTAGTGTATTGTTGAGTGTATTGTAGTGTATTGTTGAGTGTAGTGTATTGTTGAGTGTATTGTAGTGTATTGTTGAGTGTAGTGTATTGTTGAGTGTATTGCATTGTTGAGTGTATTGTATTGTATTGTTGAGTGTAGTGTATTGTTGAGTGTAGTGTATTGTTGAGTGTATTGTATTGTATTGTTGAGTGTAGTGTATTGTTGAGTGTATTGTATTGTATTGTTGAGTGTAGTGTGTATTGTTGAGTGTAGTGTATTGTTGAGTGTAGTGTATTGTTGAGTGTATTGTTGAGTGTATTGTATTGTTGAGTGTATTGCATTGTTGAGTGTATTGTATTGTATTGTTGAGTGTAGTGTATTGTTGAGTGTAGTGTATTGTTGAGTGTATTGCATTGTATTGTTGAGTGTAGTGTATTGTTGAGTGTATTGTATTGTATTGTTGAGTGTAGTGTATTGTTGAGTATATTGTATTGTTGATGTGTTATTGTATTGAGTGTAGTGTATTGTTGAGTGTATTGTTGATTGTGTGTATTGTATTGTTGAGTGTATTGCATTGTTGAGTGTATTGTATTGTATTGTTGAGTGTAGTGTATTGTTGAGTGTAGTGTATTGTTGAGTGTAGTGTATTGTTGAGTGTAGTGTATTGTTGCGTGTATTGCATTGTATTGTTGAGTGTAGTGTAGTGTATTGTTGAGTGTAGTGTAGTGTATTGTTGAGTGTATTGTATTGTTGAGTGTATTGCATTGTATTGTTGAGTGTAGTGTATTGTTGAGTGTAGTGTAGTGTATTGTTGAGTGTAGTGTAGTGTAGTGTATTGTTGAGTGTAGTGTATTGCATTGTATTGTTGAGTGTAGTATTGTATTGTATTGTTGAGTGTAGTGTATTGTTGAGTGTATTGTATTGTTGAGTGTAGTGTATTGTTGAGTGTAGTGTATTGTATTGTTGAGTGTATTGCATTGTATTGTTGAGTGTAGTGTATTGTTGAGTGTATTGTATTGTTGAGTGTAGTGTATTGTTGAGTGTATTGTATTGTTGAGTGTATTGTATTGTTGAGTGTAGTGTATTGTATTGTTGAGTGTATTGCATTGTATTGTTGAGTGTAGTGTATTGTTGAGTGTAGTGTATTGTTGAGTGTATTGTATTGTTGAGTGTAGTGTATTGTTGAGTGTAGTGTATTGTATTGTTGAGTGTATTGTATTGTAGTGTTGAGTGTAGTGTATTGTATTGTTGAGTGTATTGTATTGTTGAGTGTAGTGTATTGTTGAGTGTAGTGTATTGTTGAGTGTATTGCATTGTATTGTTGAGTGTAGTGTATTGTTGAGTGTAGTGTAGTGTATTGTTGGGTGTAGTGTAGTGTAGTGTATTGTTGAGTGTATTGCATTGTATTGTTGAGTGTAGTGTATTGTATTGTTGAGTGTAGTGTATTGTTGAGTGTATTGCATTGTATTGTTGAGTGTAGTGTAGTGTATTGTTGTTGAGTGTAGTGTAGTGTATTGTTGAGTGTAGTGTATTGTTGAGTGTAGTGTATTGTTGAGTGTATTGCATTGTATTGTTGAGTGTAGTGTATTGTTGAGTGTAGTGTAGTGTATTGTTGGGTGTAGTGTAGTGTAGTGTATTGTTGAGTGTATTGCATTGTATTGTTGAGTGTAGTGTATTGTATTGTTGAGTGTAGTGTATTGTTGAGTGTAGTGTATTGTTGAGTGTAGTGTATTGTATTGTTGAGTGTATTGCATTGTATTGTTGAGTGTAGTGTATTGTTGAGTGTAGTGTATTGTTGAGTTGTATTGTATTGTTGAGTGTAGTGTATTGTTGAGTGTATTGTATTGTTGAGTGTAGTGTATTGTTGAGTGTATTGTATTGTATTGTTGAGTGTAGTGTATTGTTGAGTGTATTGTATTGTTGAGTGTAGTGTATTGTTGAGTGTAGTGTATTGTATTGTTGAGTGTATTGCATTGTATTGTTGAGTGTAGTGTATTGTTGAGTGTAGTGTATTGTTGAGTGTAGTGTATTGTTGAGTGTAGTGTATTGTTGAGTGTATTGTATTGTTGAGTGTAGTGTATTGTTGAGTGTAGTGTATTGTATTGTTGAGTGTATTGCATTGTATTGTTGAGTGTAGTGTATTGTTGAGTGTATTGTATTGTTGAGTGTAGTGTATTGTTGAGTGTAGTGTATTGTATTGTTGAGTGTATTGTATTGTATTGTTGAGTGTATTGTATTGTTGAGTGTAGTGTATTGTTGAGTGTATTGTATTGTTGAGTGTAGTGTATTGTTGAGTGTAGTGTATTGTATTGTTGAGTGTATTGCATTGTATTGTTGAGTGTATTGTATTGTTGAGTGTATTGTATTGTTGAGTGTATTGTATTGTATTGTTGAGTGTAGTGTATTGTTGAGTGTATTGTATTGTTGAGTGTAGTGTATTGTATTGTTGAGTGTATTGCATTGTATTGTTGAGTGTATTGCATTGTATTGTTGAGTGTATTGTTGAGTGTATTGTGGAGTGTATTGTATTGTTGAGTGTATTGTTGAGTGTAGTGCATTGCATTGTTGAGTGTATTGTTGAGTGTATTGTATTGTTGAGTGTAGTGTATTGTTGAGTGTATTGTTGAGTGTATTGTGGAGTGTATTGTATTGTATTGTTGAGTGTATTGTTGAGTGTAGTGTATTGCATTGTTGAGTGTAGTGTATTGTGGAGTGTAGTGTATTGTTGTGTTTGTTTTGTTCTATTCCCGAGGGGTATAGGTCTAACTTCTTGATCCTTGGCTCTAAGATGGAGTTGACAGTGAGATGGGGAGTATAAACCAATTTGAAAGAATAGTTTCAATAGAATGTGTTGATATTCTCTGTGAAATATGTTTAGATATGTGTATTAAGAATAATTGGTAAAAGTAATAATTTATCATGTAGTTAATAATGAACTGAACTAAAATGTTGTTCTGATCTGTTCTTTCGGGGTTATCGTGAAAAGTGACATCAGACGGTATCTTAATGCATGGAAGAGATAATTGGACCGAATGGTGTGTGTACCTCAACACCCCCGCTACCTGGCTGAAGAAGAGTGTCAAAGACATTGAAGAAGGCCTTCCGAACCACTTCTACCGAGAGAAAAGAACCAAGCCAGAAATTGGTGTACAGTATCAGATCTAAGCTATCAACTGATTTTATTTCATGGTTCTGTCATACTGTGATGAGTCCACTTGGAGTGATCATGGAGAGAGATCTGTTCTAACATTTTCTTATGATGCTGGTATATTGGTTGACGAATGGACAAGACATGAGTGGTAAAGATGAGACATTGAAATTGGGACATTATCATGGGCCGTCCACTTTGAACTGTAAAGCTATCTGAAGAACAACGAAAGAGACGCCAGAAGAATCCATGCCTGAGAGGGGGGGTTGGTCAACTGTGCCAATAAAAGTGTTTATACTTTTGTGGTATCAGGTTGATTGAAGAGGTCTACACCATGTAAATTGTAGTAAGTTAGATTAAGAATGCATTGAGATACTGATCTGTATTATAATCATGATTTAAAAAGTTAATAGTAGAATTATGGGATAATTATACTGTATGTAAGTAAATCTGCTAATATTGATGTGTGTTAAATTGAGGTTTTTACTTTGAGTGATAAGACAAATTTGAATCACTGAGGAATGCTATTCTAAATATTGGTTGGATAAATAGTTGGGTTGTTACATATGATTTGGAATATGAATGATTTCACTGACCTATTCTCTATTCCTGAGTATATTTCTGAGAATGAGGACTTAGAGGAATGTCTGTCCTATATGTTGTGAGGAGGCCTGTGTTTAGATACTGGTTCTCATGTAATTTAGGGAGCATTTCTATGTTATGTGTTTTTATTTTCCTCAAATGGATTATTCTGTGTTATTAACCCCTATGGTCATAGGAAAATAGAATTAAAGCAGCATACCCTTAGTTAAAAGCAACGCCCTCTCCCTCTTCATGTAACGGCGTTCTTCGTTTGTAGAAAGAGAGTCGGACCGAAATGCAGCGTGGTGGTTACTCATGACTTTAATGACAAAAGCGACACAAGAAATAACGATACAAATACAAAACAACAAAAGGAACGTGAAACCTAATTACAGCCTATCTGGTGAAACTACACAGAGACAGGAACAATCACCCACGAGATACACAGTGAAACTCCGGCTACCTAAATACGGTTCCCAATCAGAGACAACGAGAATCACCTGACTCTGATTGAGAACCGCCTCAGGCAGCCAAGCCTATACAACACCCCTACTCAGCCGCAATCCCAAATACTACAAACCCCAATACGAAAATACAATATATAAATACATGTCACACCTGACCAAATATATAACGAAAACGAAAACACAAAATACAATGACCAAGGCCTGACAGAACCCCCCCTAAGGTGCGGACTCCCGGACGCACCTCAAAACCATAGGGAGGGTCCGGGTGGGCGTCTGTCCATGGTGGCGGTTCCGGCTCGGGACGTGGACCCCACTCCATTAAAGTCATAGTTCCTCCCCTTCGCGGCCTGGGATAATCCACCCTCCAACGAAAACACAAAATACAATGACCAAGGCGTGACACTTCACTGTGGTCCACATTACAAATATGGCTAAGAAACATATTTACCAATTACACAAATTATATTGAAAGCAGTATTACAAGTGACCATAAATTCATTATCCAAATGGCTTTCCAATGCGGGTGATCAAGCCACAACGGAAAGTCAACAGAAGGTCATAGGTCATACAAAACCCTTCGAAACAGTGTTTTTCACTATATTAAACAAATTGTAAACAATAGTCAACTTGTTCCAACATTTTGTTCCCAGAACATTCCTTTATCAAAAGAATTAGCGTGTGTAATGAAAATTCAGAAAATAACAACTCATTAAAATCCCATGTGGTGAGTGCCCCTTTAAGATACCTTTGCACTAAAACAAAAAACTTCCAGGCCCTTTTCAATGTGGTAGTTTATGGCCTCAAGCTCACTCATTCTCCCCAAGAGTCCCTGGAAACATTCCAAAGAGAGACAGTGAAATACCCATTTTCCCAGAGAAAACACAAAACACTTTAGTTAGTATTCATTACACTACATCGATTCAGAAACTCAAACGTGAACTATAAACCAAACCTAATGATAAGGTCCACTGTACCTCAAATCATTGATCATAAGTCTTAATCAGCATCAATGTATCTGTATGATACAATGTAGAATTAAGTTAAATCAACTCCTAAAACAAACCATAAGCAACATTTAAAAAAACTTGAATCAACAATCTAATAATTTCAACCTGTTGATATAAATTTAGTAAAAACGATCCTGATTTTTTTTAACAAATCTAAAATATTTCAAAAGTTGGCGCTGTCTCATCAGCGTAAAAATCGAAACAAACGTATTTGTTCTCCCCCCACTCATATCCACAAAGCTTTCATTCCCCAAAGGTCAATACTGTCCATTAATGATCTTCCTTTAATCTGTACAGGGTCTGAAGTTCCAATGTATGCAGATGATACAGTGATAAATTCATGCAAATAACAAACTACACAAGAACGCACTACTATAATGGTTCAGATGACAAAATTGCTCAGAGACTCATGTTTACATCTCAAAAATAAAACACAGTCTGCATGTTCCTCAAAAAACAACTACTGATGGAAAAAGCTCCTGGTGGTATCTGATGTTAAGTGCCAAGTCATCATACTTGATTCCAACTTTTCTTTTAAAAAGCAAACAATAAAGGAACTCAAATACCAAATTCCACCATTTCCCAAAACATGAAATTGTTTTGACTATTGCGGTAACAACACTATAATTAAAATCTATGATACTCCCCCACTTAACATACTAGTTTACTCGTTTGGCCCAAGCTTGCTTTCCAACATTCATACCCATTCAGTCTTCTTCCGGTGCCGACAGAGATGGCCGCCTCGCTTCGCGTTCCTAGGAAACTATGCAGTTTTTGTTTTTTTACGTGTTATTTCTTACATTAGTACCCCAGGTCATCTTAGGTTTCATTACATACAGTCGAGAAGAACTACTGAATATAAGATCAGCGTCAACTCACCATCAGTACGACCAAGAATATGTTTTCCGCGACGCAGATCCTGTGTTCTGCCTTACAAACAGGTCAACGGAATGGATCGCATGCAGCGACCCCCCAAAAAAACGACTTCGTAAAAGAGGGAAACGTAGTGGTCTTCTGCTCAGACTCAGGACACGGGCACATCGCACACCACTACCTAGCATTCTTCTTGCCAATGTCCAGTCTCTTGACAACAAGGTTGATGAAATCCGAGCAAGGGTAGCATTCCAGAGGGACATCAGAGACTGTAACGTCCTCTGCTTCACCGAAACATGGCTCACTGGGAAGACGCTATCCGGGGCGGTGCAGCCAACGGGTTTCTCCACGCATCGCGCCGACAGAAACAAACAACTTTCTGGTAAGAAGAGTGGCGGGGGTGTATGCCTCATGACTAACGAGACATGGTGTGATGAAAGGAACATACAGGAACTCAAATCCTTCTGTTCACCTGATTTAGAATTCCTCACAATCAAATGTAGACAGCATTATCTACCAAGAGAATTCTCTTCGATTATAATCACAGCCGTATATATCCCCCAAGCAGACACATCGATGGCTCTGAACGAACTTTATTTAACTCTTTGCAAACTGGAAACCATTTATCCATTGTAGCTGGGGATTTTAACAAAGCTAATCTGAAAACCAGACTCCTAAATTTTATCAGCATATCGATTGCGCAACCAGGGGTGGTAAAACCTTGGATCATTGTTACTCTAACTTCCGCGACGCATATAAGGCCCTGCCCCGCCCCCCTTTCGGAAAAGCTGACCATGACTTCATTTTGTTGATCCCTGCCTACAGACAGAAACTTAAAAAAGAGGCTCCCACGCTGAGGTCTGTCCAACGCTGGTCCGACCAAGCTGACTCCACACTCCAAGACTGCTTCCATCACGTGGACTGGGACATGTTTCGTATTGCGTCAGATAAAAATATTGACGAATACGCTGATTCGGTGTGCGAGGTCATTAGAACGTGCGTTGAAGATGTCGTTCCCATAGGAACGATAAAAACATTCCCTAACCAGATGTGGATTGATGGCAGCATTGTCGTGAAACTGAAAGTGCGAACCACTGCTTTTAATCAGGGCAAGGTGTCTGGTAACATGACCGAATATAAACAATGCAGCTATTCCCTCCGCAAGGCTATTAAACAAGCTAAGCGTCAGTACAGAGACAAAGTAGAATCTCAATTCAACGGCTCAGACACAAGAGGCATGTGGCAGGGTCTACAGTCAATCACGGACTACAAGAAGAAGCCCAGCCCAGTCACGGACCAGGATGTCTTGCTCCCAGGCAGACTAAATAACTGTTTTGCCCGCTTTGAAGACAATACAGTGCCACTGACACGGCCTGCAACGAAAACATGCGGTCTCTCCTTCACTGCAGCTGAGATTTAAACCGTGTTGACCCTCGCAAGGCTGCAGGCCCAGACGGCATCCCCAGCCGCGCCCTCAGAGCATGCGCAGACCAGCTGGCCGGTGTGTTTACGGACATATTCAATCAATCCCTATACCAGTCTGCTGTTCCCACATGCTTCAAAAGGGCCACCATTGTTCCTGTTCCCAAGAAAGCTAAGGTAACTGAGCTAAACGACTACCGCCCCGTAGCACTCACTTCCGTCATCATGAAGTGCTTTGAGAGACTAGTCAAGACGAGTCAAGGACCATATCACCTCCACCCTACCTGACACCCTAGACCCACTCACAATTTGCTTACCGCCCAAATAGGTCCACAGACGACGCAATCTCAACCACACTGCACACTGCCCTAACCCACCTGGACAAGAGGAATACCTATGTGAGAATGCTGTTCATCGACTACAGCTCGGCATTCAACACCATAGTACCCTCCAAGCTCGTCATCAAGCTCGAGACCCTGGGTCTCGACCCCGCCCTGTGCAACTGGGTACTGGACTTCCTGACGGGCCGCTCCCAGGTGGTGAGGGTAGGCAACAACATCTCCTCCCCGCTGATCCTCAACACGGGGGCCCCACAAGGGTGCGTTCTGAGCCCTCTCCTGTACTCCCTGTTCACCCACGACTGCGTGGCCACGCACGCCTCCAACTCAATCATCAAGTTTGCGGACGACACAACAGTGGTAGGCTTGATTACCAACAACGACGAGACGGCCTACAGAGAGGAGGTGAGGGCCCTCGGAGTGTGGTGTCAGGAAAATAACCTCACACTCAACGTCAACAAAACTAAGGAGATGATTGTGGACTTCAGGAAACAGCAGAGGGAACACCCCCCTATCCACATCGATGGAACAGTAGTGGAGAGGGTAGCAAGTTTTAAGTTCCTCGGCATACACATCACAGACAAACTGAATTGGTCCACTCACACTGACAGCGTCGTGAAGAAGGCGCAGCAGCGCCTCTTCAACCTCAGGAGGCTGAAGAAATTCGGCTTGTCACCAAAAGCACTCACAAACTTCTACAGATGCACAATCGAGAGCATCCTGGCAGGCTGTATCACCGCCTGGTACGGCAACTGCTCCGCCCTCAACCGTAAGGCTCTCCAGAGGGTAGTGAGGTCTGCACAACACATCACCGGGGGCAAACTACCTGCCCTCCAGGACACCTACACCACCCGGTGTTACAGGAAGGCCATAAAGATCATCAAGGACATCAACCACCCGAGCCACTGCCTGTTCACCCCGCTATCATCCAGAAGGCGAGGTCAGTACAGGTGCATCAATGCTGGGACCGAGAGACTGAAAAACAGCTTCTATCTCAAGGCCATCAGACTGTTAAACAGCCACCACTAACATTGAGTGGCTGCTGCCAACACACTGACTCAACTCCAGCCACTTTAATAATGGAAATTGATGTAAAAAAAAATCCACTAGCCACTTTAAACAATATCACTTAATATAACGTTTACACACCCTACATTACTCATCTCATATGTATATACTGTACTCGATACCATCTACTGCATCTTTATGTAATACATGTATCACTAGCCACTTTAAACTATGCCACTTTTAGGTTAACATACCCTACATTACTCATCTCATATGTATATACTGTACTCGATACCATCTACTGCATCTTGCCTATGCCGCTCTGTACTATCACTCATTCATATATCTTTTTTGTACATATTCTTTATCCCTTTACACTTGTGTGTATGACTCAGACAGTGATGTTAGCTGGTTAATGACTCAGACAGTGGTGTTAGCTAGTTAATGACTCAGACAGTGATGTTAGCTTTAAAAGTTAATGACTCAGACAGTGATGTTAGCTATTTAATGACTCAGACAGTGATGTTAGCTTAACTAGTTAATGACTCAGACAGTGATGTTAGCTAGTTAATGACTCATGCACTGATGTTAGCTTTAAAAGTTAATGACTCAGACAGTGATGTTAGCTAGTTAATGACTCAGACAGTGATGTTAGCTAGTTAATGACTCAGACAGTGATGTTAGCTAGTTAATGACACAGACAGTGATGTTAGCTAGTTAATGACTCAGACAGTGATGTTAGCTAGTTAATGACTCAGACACTGATGTTAGCTTTAAAAGTTAATGACTCAGACAGTGATGTTAGCTAGTTAATGACTCAGACAGTGATGTTAGCTAGTTAATGACTCAGACAGTGATGTTAGCTTAACTAGTTAATGACTCAGACAGTGATGTTAGCTAGTTAATGACTCAGACAGTGATGCTAGCTATTTAATGACTCAGACAGTGATGCTAGCTTAACTAGTTAATGACTCAGACAGTGATGTTAGCTAGATAATGACTCAGACACTGATGTTAGCTAGTTAATGACTCAGACAGTGATGTTAGCTTAGCTAGTTAATGACTCAGACACTGATGTTAGCTAGTTAATGACTCAGACAGTGATGCTAGCTAGTTAATGACTCAGACACTGATGTTAGCTTAGCTAGTTAATGACTCAGACAGTGATGTTAGCTTAGCTAGTTAATGACTCAGACACTGATGTTAGCTAGTTAATGACTCAGACACTGATGTTAGCTAGTTAATGACTCAGACACTGATGTTAGCTAGTTAATGACTCAGACAGTGATGTTAGCTAGTTAATGACTCAGACAGTGATGTTAGCTTAACTAGTTAATGACTCAGACAGTGATGTTAGCTTAACTAGTTAATGACTCAGACAGTGATGTTAGCTTAACTAGTTAATGACTCAGACACTGATGTTAGCTAGTTAATGACTCAGACACTGATGTTAGCTAGTTAATGACTCAGACACTGATGTTAGCTAGTTAATGACTCAGACACTGATGTTAGCTTAACTAGTTAATGACTCAGACAGTGATGTTAGCTTAACTAGTTAATGACTCAGACACTGATGTTAGCTAGTTAATGACTCAGACACTGATGTTAGCTAGTTAATGACTCAGACAGTGATGTTAGCTAGTTAATGACTCAGACACTGATGTTAGCTTAGCTAGTTAATGACTCAGACACTGATGTTAGCTAGTTAATGACTCAGACAGTGATGTTAGCTTAGCTAGTTAATGACTCAGACACTGATGTTAGCTAGTTAATGACTCAGACACTGATGTTAGCTAGTTAATGACTCAGACACTGATGTTATCTTAACTAGTTAATGACTCAGACACTGAAGTTAGCTTAACTAGTTAATGACTCAGACAGTGATGTTAGCTAGTTAATGACACAGACACTGATGTTAGCTAGTTAATGACTGTCTCTGTGTATGTCTGTCTCTGTGTCTATATCTGTGTCTGTCTCTGTCTGTCTCTGTGTTTGTCTGTCTCTGTGTATGTCTGTATCTGTGTCTGTCTGTGTCTCTGTGTTTGTCTGTCTCTGTGTATGTCTGTCTCTGTGTCTGTGTCTGTGTCTGTGTCTGTGTCTGTGTCTGTGTCTGTGTCTCTGTGTCTGTGTCTGTGTCTGTGTCTGTGTCTGTGTCTGTCTCTGTGTCTGTGTCTGTCTCCGTCTCCGTCTGTCTCCGTGTCTGTGTCTGTGTCTGTGTCTGTGTCTGTGTCTGTGTCTGTCTCTGTGTCTGTGTCTGTCTCTGTGTCTGTGTCTGTGTCTGTCTCTGTCTCTGTCTCTGTCTCTGTCTCTGTCTCTATCTCTGTCTCTGTGTCTGTGTCTGTGTCTGTGTCTGTATCTGTCTCTGTGTCTGTGTCTGTGTCTGTCTCTGTCTCTGTCTCTGTCTCTGTCTCTGTCTCTCTCTCTATCTCTGTCTCTGTGTCTGTGTCTGTGTCTGTGTCTGTATCTGTCTCTGTCTCTGTCTCTGTCTCTGTCTCTCTCTCTATCTCTGTCTCTGTGTCTGTGTCTGTGTCTGTGTCTGTGTCTGTGTCTGTCTCTGTGTCTGTGTCTGTGTCTGTCTCTGTGTCTGTGGATGCCTCAGTTTGCCACCTGTTCACCTCTCTGTCCCGTCTGCCCATAACATCCTGCTGTCTGGCCAGGGGGGATCTTTAAAGTCCCCGTTGTTTGTCACATATTTACCTCTCAGTCAGCAATCAGAGCTGTCAGTGTTGCTGTGTGTATCCAACTCTCCGAGCTCCCCAGGAGACACCCAGGGCTTTACCTCATCTGCACCCGTCACGTCTGTATGGGGCTCTGGGCTGACAGGATCCTTCCATCCCCATCCTCTCCTCTGTGTGTGTGTGTGTGTGTGCCTCTCTGTGTGTGTGCCTCTCTGTGTGTGTGCCTCTCTGTGTGTGTGCCTCTCTGTGTGTGTGCCTCTCTGTGTGTGTGCCTGTCTGTGTGTGTGTGTGTGTGTGTGTGTGTGTGTGTGTGTGTGTGTGTGTGTGTGTGTGTGTGTGTGTGTGTGTGTGTGTGTGTGTGTGTGTGTGTGTGTGTGTGTGTGTGTGTGTGTGTACGTGTGTCTCTCTGTGTGTGTGTACGTGTGTCTCTCCCTGTGTGTGTGTGTGTGTGTGTGTGTGTGTGTGTGTGTGTGTGTGTGTGTGTGTGTGTGTGTGTGTGTGTGTGTGTGTGTGTGTGTGTGTGTGTGTGTGTGTGTGTGTGTGTGTGTGTACGTGTGTCTCTCCCTGTGTGTGTGTGTGTCCTCTCTGTGTGTGTGTGTACGTGTACGTGTGTGTGTGTGTGTGTGTGTGTGTGTGTGTGTGTGTGTGTGTGTGTGTGTGTGTGTGTGTGTGTGTGTGTGTGTGTGTTTGTGTGTGACAGTGGGTAGCAGCAGCCAGGGCCAAGCTAGAGGGAGTGAGGAGCGAGGTGTTAGGTGTAAGGTGTTAGTTGTTAGTTGTTAGGCAATAGCAGGGAGCCTGTTGGAGGCAAGGGGAGAAATCGCCCACTGATGGTGGTTTGCGTCTCGCGGCTCAGCGGGTGAGAATTGTGCCTAGGGCTGGCTAGGCTGGTTGCTGATTGCTTTGATGTGAAATGATTGTGTTTTAACGGCCTCTGGGGTCTCCAGACCACAGGCAACGCTCTCTGACTGACTCTCTGCTTCCCTGACCCTCTCTCCGTCACACGGCCATCTTTGGCTCTGCCAGAGTTAGCCAGCCCTGTTAGCCAGCCCTGTTAGCCAGCCCTGTTCCCCGCTCCCCGGAGCACTCAAGCCCCATTTCCATTGGCACTTTGAAGTTAACACAGGTTGGGCTGGCCTTGGTGGGCTAGCTCAAATTGTGTTTCCACAGCCTCCAGAACTTAGAAATTATGTTGCTAGGTAGCCAATATGTGACTGCATTTGGCTTCTCAAATATTGCTAGCTTGCTAGCTCGCAAAATGTTGAAGAATTGTATTCACCCTAAAAATGCTGTAACTAATGTTACCCCACAAAAAGCCAGTGCCAGCCAGACTCATGACAGAGCCATGATTTTAGCTTGCTAGTTAGCTAAACGATTAGAATCGCCACTAGCATAACATGGTAGATAGCCAGCTTAATTCGTACCTTGCTTGCCATGACATTGCCTATTAGCTAGCTAGCTAGCTAGCTAACCAAGCCAACCAGATGACAGGTATGATATGAAGTAGCTAGCTAGTGAGCTATCAGTGCAACCTGGCAAAGCTACAATTCTTGCTACCTCACTTTAACAAGCTAGATAGTTTGTTTCTACTCTGATTTGATAGGTAACGTTAAGTAGCTAGCATTCAAGGGCTGACTGTTCTCATAAATGTTTATTGGGTAGTGCAAAAATAAACGAAGGATCCAGCTATGGTGGTAATTGGTGTCATGACTGACTACTGCAACACTGCCCAGACGAGGTACTTGTGCTTGTAGCAGCAACACTGCCCAGACGAGGTACTTGTGCTTGTAACAGCAACACTGCCCAGACGAGGTACTTGTGCTTGTATAACAGCAACACTGCCCAGACGAGGTACTTGTGCTTGTAGCAGCAACACTGCCCAGACGAGGTACTTGTGCTTGTAACAGTAACACTGCCCAGATGAGGTACTTGTGCTTGTAACAGTAACACTGCCCAGACGAGGTACTTACTTGTGCTTGTAACAGCAACACTGCCCAGACGGGGTACTTGTGTACAGCAACACTGCCCAGACGAGGTACTTGTGCTTGTAACAGCAACACTGCCCAGACAAGGTACTTGTGCTTGTAGTAGCAACACTGCCCAGACGAAGTACTTGTGCTTGTAGCAGCAACACTGCCCAGACGAGGTACTTGTGCTTGTAGCAGCAACACTGCCCAGACGAGGTACTTGTGCTTGTAACAGCAACACTGCCCAGACGAGGTACTTGTGCTTGTAACAGTAACACTGCCCAGACGAGGTACTTGTGCTTGTAACAGCAACACTGCCCAGACGAGGTACTTGTGCTTGTAACAGCAACACTGCCCAGACGAGGTACTTGTGCTTGTAACAGCAACACTGCCCAGACGAGGTACTTGTGCTTGTAACAGCAACACTGCCCAGACGAGGTACTTGTGCTTGTAACAGCAACACTGCCCAGACGAGGTACTTGTGCTTGTAACAGCAACACTGCCCAGACGAGGTACTTGTGCTTGTAGCAGCAACACTGCCCAGACGAGGTACTTGTGCTTGTAGCAGCAACACTGCCCAGACGAGGTACTTGTGCTTGTAGCAGCAACACTGCCCAGACGAGGTACTTGTGCTTGTAACAGTAACACTGCCCAGACGAGGTACTTGTGCTTGTAACAGTAACACTGCCCAGACGAGGTACTTGTAACAGCAACACTGCCCAGACAAGATACTTGTGCTTGTAACAGTAACACTGCCCAGACGAGGTACTTGTAACAGCAACAATGCCCAGACGAGGTACTTGTGCTTGTAACAGTAACACTGCCCAGACGAGGTACTTGTGCTTGTAAAAGTAACACTGCCCAGACGAGGTACTTGTGCTTGTAGCAGCAACACTGCCCAGACAAGGTACTTGTGCTTGTAGCAGTTACACTGCCCAGACGAGGTACTTGTAACAGCAACACTGCCCAGACGAAGTACTTGTGCTTGTAGCAAACACTGCCCAGGAGGTACTTGTGCTTGTAACAGTAACACTGCCCAGACGAGGTACTTGTGCTTGTAACAGTAACACTGCCCAGACG
This sequence comes from Oncorhynchus keta, assembly GCF_023373465.1. NCBI lineage: Eukaryota > Metazoa > Chordata > Actinopteri > Salmoniformes > Salmonidae > Oncorhynchus > Oncorhynchus keta. The sequence continues at coordinate 27,748,724 of NC_068423.1, forward strand.
AGGTACTTGTATAACAGTAACACTGCCCAGACAAAGTACTTGTGCTTGTAGCAGTTACACTGCCCAGACGAGGTACTTGTAACAGCAACACTGCCCAGACGAAGTACTTGTGCTTGTAGCAGCAACACTGCCCAGACGAGGTACTTGTAACAGCAACACTGCCCAGACGCTTGTGCTTGTAGCAGCAACACTGCCCAGACGAGGTACTTGTGCTTGTAACAGTAACACTGCCCAGACGAGGTACTTGTGCTTGTAACAGTAACACTGCCCAGACGAGGTACTTGTATAACAGTAACACTACCCAGACGAGGTACTTGTAACAGCAACACTGCCCAGACGAGGTACTTGTAACAGCAACACTGCCCAGACGAGGTACTTGTGCTTGTAACAGCAACACTGCCCAGACGAAGTAGCTAAACATCCAGCAGTGATCAGCTCACAGTTTGCAGAGTAATGGCGCCAGTGGCCTGAATTTTAATCGAGCTGGCACCAGTTGTGAATCCCGGGTTTCCCTCGACTTGAGAATTCCATTCGAGCTCAAAATGTGGCCGGAATTTTTAAGTGCCAGTGGAATACGGTGCTTCAGAGTGTGCAGACAATGAGAGGTGGAGGGGACGCTGGAGTGGTAGTGGTGGATATGTTTTCCGGTTCGGGTTGGAGCGAGCGGTCGCATTCGCACTTCGCTCTGCAGGTTGTATAACTTTTTCATTACATTTCATTATAGTACAACGGTTGATTTGTCTAATCTTAGCAATTCTTCTTAGCTAGCTACATAGCTGTCCTTGTATCAGAGATAACTGCATAATTATCGTATTTCGTCGCCCTAACGTAGCCTTCACTGCTATTCGCCCAGGAGCTAGCAAGCGCTAGCTAACGCACACAGATTAGCATCACTGTAGTGCTATTCACTCAACTCAACGACTTGATTAGTCTAGCGTTAGCTAGCTACTTAGCTGTCTTTGTTTCCAAGATAATTGTGTAGTTTAGTGTGTGTAGCCTTGGAGTGATTATCTTAATTCACTGAGGTTCGCTAGCCAGCTATTTGTCGTCCTTAACGTATGAGACTCTGCTAGCTAGCCAACAGCTAACAGCTAACAGCTAGCCAACGTCTACTGTTTCGAATTCAATCACCGGTCAGGTAGTGTCACATTTTCATTTCATTTCATTACAGTACAACGGTTTGATTTGTTTGATCGTAGCTAGCTACATAGCCGTCTTTGTTTCAAAGATAATTGTGTAGTCTAGAGCGATTTCCTAGGTTAGCTAGCCAGCTATTGTCGTTCTTTAACGCAACGTAACGTAAACAACACTGCTAGCTAGCCAGCTAGCCCCGTATAGTAGCACTGTAGAAACTATTACACTCAACGGAACGACTTGATTAGTGTAGTGTCAACAACGCAGCCACTGCCAGCTAGCCTACTTTAGCAGTACTGTATCATTTTAATCATTTTAGTCAATAAGATTCTTGCTACGTAAGCTTAACTTTCTGAACATTCGTGACGTGTAGTCCACTTGTCATTCCAATCTCCTTGCATTAGCGTAGCCTTTTCTGTAGCCTGTCAACTATGTGTCTGTCTATCCCTGTTCTCTCCTCTCTGCACAGACCATACAAACGCTCCACACCGCGTGGCCGCGACCACCCTAATCTGGTGGTCCCAGCGCGTACGACCCACGTGGAGTTCCAGGTCTCCGGTAGCCTCTGGAACTGCCGATCTGCGGCCAACAAGGCAGAGTTCATCTCAGCCTATGCCTCCCTCCAGTCCCTTGACTTCTTGGCACTGACGGAAACATGGATCACCACAGATAACACTGCTACTCCTACTGCTCTCTCCTCGTCCGCCCACGTGTTCTCGCACACCCCTGAGAGCTTCTGGTCAGCGGGGTGGTGGCACCGGGATCCTCATCTCTCCCAAGTGGTCTTTCTCTCTTTCTCCCCTTACCCATCTGTCTATCGCCTCCTTTGAATTCCATGCTGTCACAGTTACCAGCCCTTTCAAGCTTAACATCCTTATCATTTATCGCCCTCCAGGTTCCTCGGAGAGTTCATCAATGAGCTTGATGCCTTGATAAGCTCCTTTCCTGAGGACGGCTCACCTCTCACAGTTCTGGGCGACTTTAACCTCCCCACGTCTACCTTTGACTCATTCCTCTCTGCCTCCTTCTTTCCACTCCTCTCCTCTTTTGACCTCACCCTCTCACCTTCCCCCTACTCACAAGGCAGGCAATACGCTTGACCTCATCTTTACTAGATGCTGTTCTTCCACTAACCTCATTGCAACTCCTCCAAGTCTCCGACCACTACCTTGTATCCTTTTCCCTCTCGCTCTCATCCAACACTTCCCACACTGCCCCTACTCGGATGGTATCGCGCCGTCCCAACCTTCGCTCTCTCTCCCCCCGCTACTCTCTCCTCTTCCATCCTATCATCTCTTCCTCTGCTCAAACTTTCTCCAACCTATCTCCTGATTCTGCCTCCTCAACCCTCCTCTCCTCCCTTACTGCATCCTTTGACTCCCTATGTCCCCTATCCTCCAGGCCGGCTCGGTCCTCCCTCCCGCTCCGTGGCTCGACGACTCCTGCGAGCTCACAGAACAGGGCTCGGGCAGCCGAGCGGAAATGGAGGAAAACTCGCCTCCCTGCGGACCTGGCATCCTTTCACTCCCTCCTCTCTACATTTTCCTCCTCTGTCTCTGCTGCTAAAGCCACTTTCTACCACTCTAAATTCCAAGCATCTGCCTCTAACCCTAGGAAGCTCTTTGCCACCTTCTCCTCCCTCCTGAATCCTCCTCCCCCCCCCCTCCTCCTCTCTGCAGATGACTTCGTCAACCATTTTGAAAAGAAGATCGACGATCCGATCCTCGTTTGCTAAGTCAAACGACACCGCTGGTTCTGCTCACACTGCCCTACCCTGTGCTCTGACCTCTTTCTCCCTCTCTCTCCAGATGAAATCTTGCGTCTTGTGACGGCCGGCCGCCCAACAACCTGCCCGCTTGACCCTATCCCCTCCTCTCTTCTCCAGACCATTTCCGGAGACCTTCTCCCTTACCTCACCTCGCTCATCAACTCATCCCTGACCGCTGGCTACGTCCCTTCCGTCTTCAAGAGAGCGAGAGTTGCACCCCTTCTGAAAAAACCTACACTCGATCCCTCCGAAGTCAACAACTACAGACCAGTATCCCTTCTTTCTTTTCTCTCCAAAACTCTTGAACGTGCCGTCCTTGGCCAGCTCTACCGCTATCTCTCTCAGAATGACCTTCTTGATCCAAATCAGTCAGGTTTCAAGACTAGTCATTCAACTGAGACTGCTCTTCTCTGCATCACGGAGGCGGCACTGCTAAAGCTAACTCTCTCTCCTCTGCTCTAAAAAAAAAAAAAAAAAATATATGCCATTTAGCTGACGCTTTTATCCAAAGCGACTTACAGTCATGTGTGCATACATTCTACGTCCCGGGAATCGAACCCACTACCCTCTGCGCCATGCTCTACCAACTGAGCTACAGAAGGACCTCTCATCCTTCTAGACCTATCGGCTGCCTTCGATACTGTGAACCATCAGATCCTCCTCTCCACCCTCTCCGAGTTGGGCATCTCCGGCGCGGCCCACGCTTGGATTGCGTCCTACCTGACAGGTCGCTCCTACCAGGTGGCGTGGCGAGAATCTGTCTCCTCACCACGCGCTCTCACCACTGGTGTCCTCCAGGGCTCTGTTCTAGGCCCTCTCCTATTCTCGCTATACACCAAGTCACTTGGCTCTGTCATAACCTCACATGGTCTCTCCTATCATTGCTATGCAGACGACACACAATTAATCTTCTCCTTTCCCCTTCTGATGACCAGGTGGCGAATCGCATCTCTGCATGTCTGGCAGACATATCAGTGTGGATGACGGATCACCACCTCAAGCTGAACCTCGGCAAGACGGATCTGCTCTTCCTCCCGGGGAAGGACAGCCCGTTCCATGATCTCGCCATCACGGTTGACAACTCCATTGTGTCCTCCTCCCAGAGCGCTAAGAACCTTGGCGTGATCCTGGACAACACCCTGTCGTTCTCAACTAACATCAAGGCGGTGGCCCGTTCCTGTAGGTTCATGCTCTACAACATCCGCAGAGTTCGACCCTGCCTCACACAGGAAGCGGTGCAGGTCCTAATCCAGGCACTTGTCATCTCCCGTCTGGATTACTGCAACTCGCTGTTGGCTGGGCTCCTGCCTGTGCCATTAAACCCCTACAACTCATCCAGAACGCCGCAGCCCGTCTGGTGTTCAACCTTCCCAAGTTCTCTCACGTCACCCCGCTCCTCCGCTCTCTCCACTGGCTTCTAGTTGAAGCTCGCATCCGCTACAAGACCATGGTGCTTGCCTACGGAGCTGTGAGGGGAACGGCACCTCAGTACCTCCAGGCTCTGATCAGGCCCTACACCCAAACAAGGGCACTGCGTTCATCCACCTCTGGCCTGCTCGCCTCCCTACCACTGAGGAAGTACAGTTCCCGCTCAGCCCAGTCAAAACTGTTCGCTGCTCTGGCCCCCCAATGGTGGAACAAACTCCCTCACGACGCCAGGACAGCGGAGTCAATCACCACCTTCCGGAGACACCTGATACCCCACCTCTTTAAGGAATACCTAGGATAGGAAAGTAATCCTTCTCACCCCCCCCCCCTAAAATATTTAGATGCACTATTAATAATATTATTATTATTATATTATTATTATTATTATTATATTATATATTATTGTAAATTGGCTGTTCCACTGGATGTCATAAGGTGAATGCACCAATTTGTAAGTCGCTCTGGATAAGAGCGTCTGCTAAATGACTTAAATGTAAAATGTAATGTAAATGTCTACAGATGGTCTACAGATGGTCCACATGGAGATGGTCTACAGATGGTCTACAGATGGTCCACATGGAGATGGTCTACAGATGGTCTACAGATGGTCCACGTGGAGATGGTTTGCAGATGGTCTACAGATGGTCCACGTGGAGATGGTCTGCAGATGGTCTACAGGTGGTCTACATGGAGATGGTCTACAGATGGTCTACAGATGGTCCACATGGAGATGGTCTACAGATGGTCCACATGGAGATGGTCTACAGATGGTCCACATGGAGATGGTCTACAGATGGTCCACATGGAGATGGTCTATAGATGGTCTACAGATGGTCTACAGATGGTTTACAGATGGTCTACAGATGGTCCACATGGAGATGGTCTACAGATGGTCTACAGATGGGTTACAGATGGTCTACAGATGGTCCACATGGAGATGGTCTACAGATGGTCCACATGGAGATGGTCTACAGATGGTCTACAGATGGTCCACATGGAGATGGTCTACAGATGGTTTTACAGATACTCTACAGATGGTCACACTATCAACAAACTATCTGCTCATAAACAACTGCTGGATGGGGTTAAGGTAAGATAAGGATAAGGGTAAGGGTAAGATAAGGATAAGGGTTCAGGATAAGATAAGGGTAAGATAAGGATAAGGGTTCAGGTTAAGGTTAGGGTTAGGGTTAGAGTTGGGATAAGGGTAAGGGTTAAGGTTAGGGTTAGAGTTAGGGTAAGGTTTAGAGTTAGGATAAGGGTAAGGGTTAAGGTTAGGGTTAGGGTAAGGTTTAGGATAAGGGTAAGGGTTAAGGTTAGGGTTAGAGTTAGGGTAAGGTTTAGAATAAGGGTAAGGGTTCAGGTTAAGGTTAGGGTTAGGGTAAGGTTTAGGATAAGGGTAAGGGTTAAGGTTAGGGTTAGGGTTAGAGTTAGGGTAAGGTTTAGGATAAGGGTAAGGGTAAGGGTAAGGGTTCAGGTTAAGGTTAGGGTTAGGGTAAGGTTTAGGATAAGGGTAAGGCTTAATGTTAAGGTTAGGGTTAGGGTTAGGTTTAGGATAAGGGTAAGGCTTAATGTTAAGGTTAGGGTTAGGGTAAGGTTTAGGATAAGGGTAAGGGTTCTATCTGCATCTTTGTCAGAATTTCGTTATTGAAAAAGCCTTGTTCTGTTCTCTCTCTGTCTCTCTCTCTCTCTCTCTCTCTCTCTCTCTCTCTCTCTCTCTCTCTCTCTCACTCCAACCTCTCTCTCTCTCTCTCTCTCTCTCTCTCTCTCTCTCTCTCTCTCTCCAACCCCCTCTCTCTATCTCTCTCACTCCAACCCCCTCTCTCTCTCTCTCTCTCTCTCTCTCTCTCTCTCTCTCTCTCTCTCTCTCTCTCTCTCTCTCTCTCTCTCTCTCTCTCTCTCTCTCTGTCTCTCTCTCTCTCTCTGCTCTCTCTCTCTCTCTCTCTCTCTCTCTCTCTCGCTCTCTCTCTCTCTCTGTTCTCTCTCTGCTCTCTCTCTCTCTCTCTCTCTCTCTCTCTCTCTCTCTCTCTCTCTCTCTCTCACTCCAACCGCCCTCTCTCTCTCTCTCGCTCTCTCTCTCTCTTTCTAATCTCTCTCCCTCTAATCTCTCTCCCCTTTTCTCTGTTTCTCTCTTTCTCTTTGTCTCTCTCTACTCGGCAGAATAATGTATATTTGAAGTTATGTAAAAGTCTGCATTTTTGTCCAAATGTCTTTACGGAAACAGCCTTGTTCTGTTCAATGTTCTCCAGCTATATAGTACTCCAAAAACCTCAATTCATGCTGTTAATTTCAAAAGAATACAATTTATAAATTGCTGACACCATTCAAACCAATGAGAATTAGGAACTTTAAAGCCAATTATCTCAGAATCATCCGTGTCAGTGCCAAAAAGATACTTACAATGTGCAGGGACTGGTGTGGTGTGGGTAGATAATTATATCACATTTGGTTAAAACTGAAAAAAGAACTTGTACTGACAGAAAAAGCATTTGCTCAATATATACCCCCTCAGAATCCCCATAATACTCAGAGGAGATCCCCCCCCAGAATCCCCATAATACTCAGGAGTCCCCCCCCCCTCAGAATCCCCATAATACTCAGAGGAGTCCCGTCCCCCCTCAGAACCTCCATATTACTCAGAGGAGACCTCCCCCTCAGAATCCCCATTATACTCAGAGGAGACCCCCCTCAGAACCTCCATATTACTCAGAGGAGATCACCCCCCCCAGAATCCCCATAATACTCAGAGGAGATCCCCGCCAGAATCCCCATAATACTCAGGAGTCCCCCCCTCCCTCAGAACCCCCATAATACTCAGAGTAGACCTCCCCCCCCAGAATCCCCATTATACTCAGAGGAGATCCCCCCCCTCAGACATTTACATTACATTTAAGTCATTATTCAGAGCGACTTACAAATTGGTGCATTCACCTTATGACATCCAGTGGAACAGCCACTTTACAATAGTGCATCTAAATCTTTTAGGGGGGTGAGAAGGATAACTTATCCTATCCTAGGTATTCCTTAAAGAGGTGGGGTTTCAGGTGTCTCCGGAAGGTGGTGATTGACTCCGCTGTCCTGGCGTCGTGAGGAGTTTGTTCCACCATTGGGGGCCAGAGCAGCGAACAGTTTTGACTGGGCTGAGCGGGAACTGTACTTCCTCAGTGGTAGGGAGGCGAGCAGGCCAGAGGTGGATGAATGCAGTGCCCTTGTTTGGGTGTAGGGCCTGATCAGAGCCTGGAGGTACTGAGGTGCCGTTCCCCTCACAGCTCCGTAGGCAAGCACCATGGTCTTGTAGCGGATGCGAGCTTCAACTGGAAGCCAGTGGAGAGAGCGGAGGAGCGGGGTGACATGAGAGAACTTGGGAAGGTTGAACACCAGACGGGCTGCGGCGTTCTGGATGAGTTGTAGGGGTTTAATGGCACAGGCAGGGAGCCCAGCCAACAGCGAGTTGCAGTAATCCAGACGGGAGATGACAAGTGCCCGGATTAGGACCTGCGCCGCTTCCTGTGTGAGGCAGGGTCGTACTCTGCAGATGTTGTAGAGCATGAACCTACAGGAACGGGCCTCCGCCTTGATGTTAGTTGAGAACGACAGGGTGTTGTCCAGGATCACGCCAAGGTTCTTAGCGCTCTGGGAGGAGGACACAATGGAGTTGTCAACCGTGATGGCGAGATCATGGAACGGGCAGTCCTTCCCCGGGAGGAAGAGCAGCTCCGTCTTGCCGAGGTTCAGCTTGAGGTGGTGATCCGTCATCCACACTGATATGTCTGCCAGACATGCAGAGATGCGATTCGCCACCTGGTCATCAGAAGGGGGAAAGGAGAAGATTAATTGTGTGTCGTCTGCATAGCAATGATAGGAGAGACCATGTGAGGTTATGACAGAGCCAAGTGACTTGGTGTATAGCGAGAATAGGAGAGGGCCTAGAACAGAGCCCTGGGGGACACCAGTGGTGAGAGCGCGTGGTGAGGAGACAGATTCTCGCCACGCCACCTGGTAGGAGCGACCTGTCAGGTAGGACGCAATCCAAGCGTGGGCCGCGCTGGAGATGCCCAACTCGGAGAGGGTGGAGAGGAGGATCTGATGGTTCACAGTATCGAAGGCAGCCGATAGGTCTAGAAGGATGAGAGCAGAGGAGAGAGAGTTAGCTTTAGCAGTGCGGAGCGCCTCCGTGATACAGAGAAGAGCAGTCTCAGTTGAATGACTAGTCTTGAAACCTGACTGATTTGGATCAAGAAGGTCATTCTGAGAGAGATAGCGGGAGAGCTGGCCAAGGACGGCACGTTCAAGAGTTTTGGAGAGAAAAGAAAGAAGGGATACTGGTCTGTAGTTGTTGACATCGGAGGGATCGAGTGTAGGTTTTTTCAGAAGGGGTGCAACTCTCAGAACCTCCATATTACTCAGAGGAGATCACCCCCCCCTCAGAATCCCCATAATACTCAGAGGAGATCCCCCCCCCCCCCTCAGAACCTCCATATTACTCAGAGGAGATCCCCCTCCCCTCAGAACCCCCATAATAATCAGAGGAGACCCCCCCCCTCAGAACCTCCATAATACTCAGAGGAGATGCCCCCCTCAGAACCTCCATATTACCCAGAGGAGACCCCCCCTCATCCCCCCTCAGAACCCCATAATACTCAGAGGAGATCCCCCCCCCCCCTCAGAACCCCCATAATACTGAGAGGAGATCCCCCTCAGAACCTCCATATTACTCAGAGGAGACCCCCCCCCCCCTCAGACTCCCCATAATACTCAGAGGAGACCCCCTCAGAACCTCCATATTACTCAGAGGAGACCCCCCCTCCACATAATACAGACTCCCCATAGAACCTCCACTCAGAGGAAAGACTCCCCATAATACCCCCCACCCCTCAGAACCTCCATATTACTCAAAGGAGACCCCCCCCCCCAGACTCCCCATAATACTCAGAGGAGACCCCCCTCAGAACCTCCATATTGCTCAGAGGAGACCCCCCTCAGACTCCCCATAATACTCAGAGGAGATCCCCCCCTCAGAACCTCCATATTACTGAGAGGAGACCCCCACCCCCTCAGACTCCCAATAATACTCAGAGGAGGTCCCGCCCCCCTCAGAATCCCCTAATTACTCAGAGGAGATCCCCCCCAGTGAGCTGTACAACATCAGTCATTCACAGCCCAGTAGGCTGTACAACATCAGTCATTCACAGCCCAGTAGGCTGTACAACATCACAGCCCAGTAGGCTGTACAACAGCACAGCCCAGTAGGCTGTACAACAGCACAGCCCAGTAGGCTGTACAACATCACAGCCCAGTAGGCTGTACAACATCACAGCCCAGTAGGCTGTACAACATCAGTCATTCACAGCCCAGTAGGCTGTACAACATCACAGCCCAGTAGGCTGTACAACAGCACAGCCCAGTAGGCTGTACAACATCACAGCCCAGTAGGCTGTACAACATCACAGCCCAGTAGGCTGTACAACATCAGACATTCACAGCCCAGTCAGCTGTACAACATCAGTCATTCACAGCCCAGTAGGCTGTACAACATCAGTCATTCACAGCCCAGTAGGCTGTACAACATCACAGCCCAGTAGGCTGTACAACAGCACAGCCCAGTAGGCTGTACAACATCACAGCCCAGTAGGCTGTACAACATCACAGCCCAGTAGGCTGTACAACATCAGTCATTCACAGCCCAGTAGGCTGTACAACATCACAGCCCAGTAGGCTGTACAACAGCACAGCCCAGTAGGCTGTACAACATCACAGCCCAGTAGGCGGTACAACATCACAGCCCAGTAGGCTGTACAACATCAGCCAGTTCAACAGCCCAGTAGGCTGTACAACATCAGTCATTCACAGCCCAGTCAGGCTGTACAACATCAGTCATTCACAGCCCAGTAGGCTGTACAACAGCAGCCCAGTTCACAGCCACAGCCCAGTAGGCTGTACAACATCAGACATCACAGCCCAGTAGGCTGTACAACATCAGACATTCACAGCCCAGTCAGCTGTACAACATCAGTCATTCACAGCCCAGTCAGGCTGTACAACATCACAGCCCAGTAGGCTGTACAACATCACAGCCCAGTAGGCTGTACAACATCAGACATTCACAGCCCAGTAGGCTGTACAACATCAGTCATTCACAGCCCAGTAGGCTGTACAACATCAGTCATTCACAGCCCAGTAGGCTGTACAACATCACAGCCCAGTAGGCTGTACAACATCAGACATTCACAGCCCAGTAGGCTGTACAACATCACAGCCCAGTAGGCTGTACAACATCACAGCCCAGTAGGCTGTACAACATCAGGCATTCACAGCCCAGTAGGCTGTACAACATCACAGCCCAGTAGGCTGTACAAAATCACAGCCCAGTAGGCTGTACAACATCACAGCCCAGTAGGCTGTACAACATCAGTCATTCACAGCCCAGTAGGCTGTACAACATCACAGCCCAGTAGGCTGTACAACATCACAGCCCAGTAGGCTGTACAACATCACAGCCCAGTAGGCTGTACAACATCACAGCCCAGTAGGCTGTACAACATCACAGCCCAGTAGGCTGTACAACATCACAGCCCAGTAGGCTGTACAACATCAGTCATTCACAGCCCAGTAGGCTGTACAACATCACAGCCCAGTAGGCTGTACAACATCACAGCCCAGTAGGCTGTACAACATCACAGCCCAGTAGGCTGTACAACATCACAGCCCAGTAGGCTGTACAACATCACAGCCCAGTAGGCTGTACAACATCACAGCCCAGTAGGCTGTACAACATCAGTCATTCACAGCCCAGTAGGCTGTACAACATCAGTCATTCACAGCCCAGTAGGCTGTACAACATCAGTCATTCACAGCCCAGTAGGCTGTACAACATCACAGCCCAGTAGGCTGTACAACATCAGTCATTCACAGCCCAGTAGGCTGTACAACATCAGACATTCACAGCCCAGTCAGCTGTACAACATCACAGCCCAGTAGGCTGTACAACATCACAGCCCAGTAGGCTGTACAACATCAGTCATTCACAGCCCAGTAGGCTGTACAACATCACAGCCCAGTAGGCTGTACAACAGCACAGCCCAGTAGGCTGTACAACATCACAGCCCAGTAGGCTGTACAACATCACAGCCCAGTAGGCTGTACAACATCAGTCATTCACAGCCCAGTAGGCTGTACAACATCAGTCATTCACAGCCCAGTCAGCTGTACAACATCAGTCATTCACAGCCCAGTAGGCTGTACAACATCAGTCATTCACAGCCCAGTAGGCTGTACAACATCAGACATTCACAGCCCAGTAGGCTGTACAACATCAGACATTCACAGCCCAGTCAGCTGTACAACATCAGTCATTCACAGCCCAGTCAGCTGTACAACATCACAGCCCAGTAGGCTGTACAACATCACAGCCCAGTAGGCTGTACAACATCACAGCCCAGTAGGCTGTACAACATCAGACATTCACAGCCCAGTAGGCTGTACAACATCAGTCATTCACAGCCCAGTAGGCTGTACAACATCAGTCATTCACAGCCCAGTAGGCTGTACAACATCACAGCCCAGTAGGCTGTACAACATCAGACATTCACAGCCCAGTAGGCTGTACAACATCACAGCCCAGTAGACTGTACAACATCACAGCCCAGTAGGCTGTACAACATCAGTCATTGACAGCCCAGTAGGCTGTACAACATCAGTCATTCACAGCCCAGTAGGCTGTACAACATCACAGCCCAGTAGGCTGTACAACATCAGTCATTCACAGCCCAGTAGGCTGTACAACATCACAGCCCAGTAGACTGTACAACATCACAGCCCAGTAGGCTGTACAACATCACAGCCCAGTAGGCTGTACAACATCACAGCCCAGTAGGCTGTACAACATCACAGCCCAGTAGGCTGTACAACATCACAGCCCAGTAGGCTGTACAACATCAGTCATTCACAGCCCAGTAGGCTGTACAACATCACAGCCCAGTAGGCTGTACAACATCACAGCCCAGTAGGCTGTACAACATCACAGCCCAGTAGGCTGTACAACATCACAGCCCAGTAGGCTGTACAACATCAGTCATTCACAGCCCAGTAGGCTGTACAACATCAGTCATTCACAGCCCAGTAGGCTGTACAACATCAGTCATTCACAGCCCAGTAGGCTGTACAACATCACAGCCCAGTAGGCTGTACAACATCAGTCATTCACAGCCCAGTAGGCTGTACAACATCAGACATTCACAGCCCAGTCAGCTGTACAACATCACAGCCCAGTAGGCTGTACAACATCACAGCCCAGTAGGCTGTACAACATCAGTCATTCACAGCCCAGTAGGCTGTACAACATCACAGCCCAGTAGGCTGTACAACAGCACAGCCCAGTAGGCTGTACAACATCACAGCCCAGTAGGCTGTACAACATCACAGCCCAGTAGGCTGTACAACATCAGTCATTCACAGCCCAGTAGGCTGTACAACATCAGTCATTCACAGCCCAGTCAGCTGTACAACATCAGTCATTCACAGCCCAGTAGGCTGTACAACATCAGTCATTCACAGCCCAGTAGGCTGTACAACATCAGACATTCACAGCCCAGTAGGCTGTACAACATCACATCAGACATTCACAGCCCAGTCAGCTGTACAACATCAGTCATTCACAGCCCAGTCAGCTGTACAACATCACAGCCCAGTAGGCTGTACAACATCACAGCCCAGTAGGCTGTACAACATCACAGCCCAGTAGGCTGTACAACATCACAGCCCAGTAGGCTGTACAACATCAGTCATTCACAGCCCAGTAGGCTGTACAACATCAGTCATTCACAGCCCAGTAGGCTGTACAACATCACAGCCCAGTAGGCTGTACAACATCAGACATTCACAGCCCAGTAGGCTGTACAACATCACAGCCCAGTAGGCTGTACAACATCACATCCCAGTAGGCTGTACAACATCAGGCATTCACAGCCCAGTAGGCTGTACAACATCACAGCCCAGTAGGCTGTACAAAATCACAGCTCAGTAGGCTGTACAACATCACAGCCCAGTAGGCTGTACAACATCAGTCATTCACAGCCCAGTAGGCTGTACAACATCACAGCCCAGTAGACTGTACAACATCACAGCCCAGTAGGCTGTACAACATCACAGCCCAGTAGGCTGTACAACATCACAGCCCAGTAGGCTGTACAACATCACAGCCCAGTAGGCTGTACAACATCACAGCCCAGTAGGCTGTACAACATCAGTCATTCACAGCCCAGTAGGCTGTACAACATCACAGCCCAGTAGGCTGTACAACATCACAGCCCAGTAGGCTGTACAACATCACAGCCCAGTAGGCTGTACAACATCACAGCCCAGTAGGCTGTACAACATCACAGCCCAGTAGGCTGTACAACATCAGTCATTCACAGCCCAGTAGGCTGTACAACATCAGTCATTCACAGCCCAGTAGGCTGTACAACATCACAGCCCAGTAGGCTGTACAACATCAGTCATTCACAGCCCAGTAGGCTGTACAACATCAGACATTCACAGCCCAGTCAGCTGTACAACATCACAGCCCAGTAGGCTGTACAACATCAGTCATTCACAGCCCAGTAGGCTGTACAACATAACAGCCCAGTAGGCTGTACAACATCACAGCCCAGTAGGCTGTACAACATCAGACATTCACAGCCCAGTAGGCTGTACAACATCAGTCATTCACAGCCCAGTCAGCTGTACAACATCAGTCATTCACAGCCCAGTCAGCTGTACAACATCAGTCATTCACAGCCCAGTAGGCTGTACAACATCACAGCCCAGTAGGCTGTACAACATCACAGCCCAGTAGGCTGTACAACATCAGGCATTCACAGCCCAGTAGGCTGTACAACATCAGGCATTCACAGCCCAGTAGGCTGTACAACATCATAGCCCAGTAGGCTGTACAACATCACAGCCCAGTAGGCTGTACAACATCACAGCCCAGTAGGCTGTACAACATCAGTCATTCACAGCCCAGTAGGCTGTACAACATCACAGCCCAGTAGGCTGTACAACATCACAGCCCAGTAGGCTGTACAACATCACAGCCCAGTAGGCTGTACAACATCACAGCCCAGTAGGCTGTACAACATCAGGCATTCACAGCCCAGTAGGCTGTACAAAATCACAGCCCAGTAGGCTGTACAACATCACAGCCCAGTAGGCTGTACAACATAACAGCCCAGTAGGCTGTACAACATCACAGCCCAGTAGGCTGTACAACATCACAGCCCAGTAGGCTGTACAACATCACAGCCCAGTAGGCTGTACAACATCAGACATTCACAGCCCAGTAGGCTGTACAACATCAGTCATTCACAGCCCAGTCAGCTGTACAACATCAGTCATTCACAGCCCAGTCAGCTGTACAACATCAGTCATTCACAGCCCAGTAGGCTGTACAACATCACAGCCCAGTAGACTGTACAACATCACAGCCCAGTAGGCTGTACAACATCACAGCCCAGTATTCTGTACAACATCAGTCATTCACAGCCCAGTAGGCTGTACAACATCACAGCCCAGTAGGCTGTACAACATCACAGCCCAGTAGGCTGTACAACATCACAGCCCAGTAGGCTGTACAACATCAGTCATTCACAGCCCAGTAGGCTGTACAACATCAGTCATTCACAGCCCAGTCAGCTGTACAACATCAGTCATTCACAGCCCAGTCAGCTGTACAACATCAGTCATTCACAGCCCAGTAGGCTGTACAACATCACAGCCCAGTAGGCTGTACAACATCACAGCCCAGTAGGCTGTACAACATCAGGCATTCACAGCCCAGTAGGCTGTACAACATCAGGCATTCACAGCCCAGTAGGCTGTACAACATCATAGCCCAGTAGGCTGTACAACATCACAGCCCAGTAGGCTGTACAACATCACAGCCCAGTAGGCTGTACAACATCAGTCAATCACAGCCCAGTAGGCTGTACAACATCACAGCCCAGTAGGCTGTACAACATCACAGCCCAGTAGGCTGTACAACATCACAGCCCAGTAGGCTGTACAACATCACAGCCCAGTAGGCTGTACAACATCAGGCATTCACAGCCCAGTAGGCTGTACAACATCACAGCCCAGTAGGCTGTACAAAATCACAGCCCAGTAGGCTGTACAACATCACAGCCCAGTAGGCTGTACAACATCAGTCATTCACAGCCCAGTAGGCTGTACAACATCACAGCCCAGTAGGCTGTACAACATCACAGCCCAGTAGGCTGTACAACATCACAGCCCAGTAGGCTGTACAACATCACAGCCCAGTAGGCTGTACAACATCACAGCCCAGTAGGCTGTACAACATCAGTCATTCACAGCCCAGTAGGCTGTACAACATCACAGCCCAGTAGGCTGTACAACATCACAGCCCAGTAGGCTGTACAACATCACAGCCCAGTAGGCTGTACAACATCACAGCCCAGTAGGCTGTACAACATCACAGCCCAGTAGTCTGTACAACATCAGTCATTCACAGCCCAGTAGGCTGTACAACATCACAGCCCAGTAGGCTGTACAACATCACAGCCCAGTAGGCTGTACAAAATCACAGCCCAGTAGGCTGTACAACATCAGACATTCACAGCCCAGTCAGCTGTACAACATCACAGCCCAGTAGGCTGTACAACATCAGTCATTCACAGCCCAGTAGGCTGTACAACATCAGTCATTCACAGCCCAGTAGGCTGTACAACATCAGACATTCACAGCCCAGTCAGCTGTACAACATCACAGCCCAGTCAGGCTGTACAACATCAGTCATTCACAGCCCAGTAGGCTGTACAACATCAACATCACAGCCCAGTAGGCTGTACAACATCAGTCATTCACAGCCCAGTAGGCTGTACAACATCAGACATTCACAGCCCAGTCAGGCTGTACAACATCACAGCCCAGTAGGCTGTACAACAGCACAGCCCAGTAGGCTGTACAACATCAGTCATTCACAGCCCAGTAGGCTGTACAACATCAGTCATTCACAGCCCAGTAGGCTGTACAACATAACAGCCCAGTAGGCTGTACAACAGCACAGCCCAGTCAGCTGTACAACATCAGTCATTCACAGCCCAGTAGGCTGTACAACATCAGTCATTCACAGCCCAGTAGGCTGTACAACATAACAGCCCAGTAGGCTGTACAACATCACAGCCCAGTAGGCTGTACAACATCAGTCATTCACAGCCCAGTAGGCTGTACAACATCAGTCATTCACAGCCCAGTAGGCTGTACAACATAACAGCCCAGTAGGCTGTACAACAGCACAGCCCAGTCAGCTGTACAACATCAGTCATTCACAGCCCAGTAGGCTGTACAACATCAGTCATTCACAGCCCAGTAGGCTGTACAACATCACAGCCCAGTAGGCTGTACAACATCACAGCCCAGTAGGCTGTACAACATCAGGCATTCACAGCCCAGTAGGCTGTACAACATCACAGCCCAGTAGGCTGTACAACATCAGTCATTCACAGCCCAGTAGGCTGTACAACATCACAGCCCAGTAGGCTGTACAACATCACAGCCCAGTAGGCTGTACAACATCAGGCATTCACAGCCCAGTAGGCTGTACAACATCACAGCCCAGTAGGCTGTACAACATCAACATTCACAGCCCAGTCAGCTGTACAACATCAGTCATTCACAGCCCAGTAGGCTGTACAACATCAGTCATTCACAGCCCAGTCAGCTGTACAACATCAGTCATGCACAGCCCAGTCAGCTGTACAACATCACAGCCCAGTAGGCTGTACAACATCACAGCCCAGTAGGCTGTACAACATCAGTCATTCACAGCCCAGTAGGCTGTACAACATCAGTCATTCACAGCCCAGTCAGCTGTACAACATCAGTCATTCACAGCCCAGTCAGCTGTACAACATCAGTCATTCACAGCCCAGTAGGCTGTACATCATCACAGCCCAGTAGGCTGTACAACATCACAGCCCAGTAGGCTGTACAACATCACAGCCCAGTAGGCTGTACAACATCACAGCCCAGTAGGCTGTACAACATCACAGCCCAGTAGGCTGTACAACCCATCTGTACATCACAGCCCAGTAGGCTGTACAACATCACAGCCCAGTAGGCTGTACAACATCAGTCATTCACAGCCCAGTAGGCTGTACAACATCACAGCCCAGTAGGCTGTACAACATCACAGCCCAGTAGGCTGTACAACATCACAGCCCAGTAGGCTGTACAACATCACAGCCCAGTAGGCTGTACAACATCACAGCCCAGTAGGCTGTACAACATCAGTCATTCAAAGCCCAGTATACTGTACAACATCACAGCCCAGTAGGCTGTACAACATCACAGCCCAGTAGGCTGTACAACATCACAGCCCAGTAGGCTGTACAACATCACAGCCCAGTAGGCTGTACAACATCACAGCCCAGTAGGCTGTACAACATCAGACATTCACAGCCCAGTCAGCTGTACAACATCAGTCATTCACAGCCCAGTAGGCTGTACAACATCACAGCCCAGTAGGCTGTACAACATCACAGCCCAGTAGGCTGTACAACATCAGTCATTCACAGCCCAGTCAGCTGTACAACATCAGTCATTCACAGCCCAGTAGGCTGTACAACATCAGACATTCACAGCCCAGTCAGCTGTACAACATCAGTCATTCACAGCCCAGTCAGCTGTACAACATCAGTCATTCACAGCCCAGTAGGCTGTACAACATCAGACATTCACAGCCCAGTCAGCTGTACAACATCAGTCATTCACAGCCCAGTCAGCTGTACAACATCACAGCCCAGTAGGCTGTACAACATCACAGCCCAGTAGGCTGTACAACATCACAGCCCAGTAGGCTGTACAACATCAGACATTCACAGCCCAGTAGGCTGTACAACATCAGTCATTCACAGCCCAGTAGGCTGTACAACATCAGTCATTCACAGCCCAGTAGGCTGTACAACATCACAGCCCAGTAGGCTGTACAACATCACAGCCCAGTAGGCTGTACAACATCAGGCATTCACAGCCCAGTAGGCTGTACAACATCACAGCCCAGTAGGCTGTACAACATCACAGCCCAGTAGGCTGTACAACATCAGTCATTCACAGCCCAGTAGGCTGTACAACATCACAGCCCAGTAGGCTGTACAACATCACAGCCCAGTAGGCTGTACAACATCACAGCCCAGTAGGCTGTACAACATCACAGCCCAGTAGGCTGTACAGCCCAGTAGGCTGTACAACATCACAGCCCAGTAGGCTGTACAACATCACAGCCCAGTAGGCTGTACAACATCACAGCCCAGTAGGCTGTACAACATCAGTCATTCACAGCCCAGTAGGCTGTACAACATCACAGCCCAGTAGGCTGTACAACATCACAGCCCAGTAGGCTGTACAACATCACAGCCCAGTAGGCTGTACAACATCACAGCCCAGTAGGCTGTACAACATCAGTCATTCACAGCCCAGTAGGCTGTACAACATCAGTCATTCAAAGCCCAGTAGGCTGTACAACATCACAGCCCAGTAGGCTGTACAACATCACAGCCCAGTAGGCTGTACAACATCACAGCCCAGTAGGCTGTATCACAGCCCAGTAGGCTGTACAACATCACAGCCCAGTAGGCTGTACAACATCAGTCATTCAAAGCCCAGTAGGCTGTACAACATCACAGCCCAGTAGGCTGTACAACATCACAGCCCAGTAGGCTGTACAACATCACAGCCCAGTAGGCTGTACAACATCACAGCCCAGTAGGCTGTACAACATCACAGCCCAGTAGGCTGTACAACATCAGACATTCACAGCCCAGTCAGCTGTACAACATCAGTCATTCACAGCCCAGTAGGCTGTACAACATCACAGCCCAGTAGGCTGTACAACATCACAGCCCAGTAGGCTGTACAACATCAGTCATTCACAGCCCAGTCAGCTGTACAACATCAGTCATTCACAGCCCAGTCAGCTGTACAACATCAGTCATTCACAGCCCAGTAGGCTGTACAACATCAGACATTCACAGCCCAGTCAGCTGTACAACATCAGTCATTCACAGCCCAGTCAGCTGTACAACATCACAGCCCAGTAGGCTGTACAACATCACAGCCCAGTAGGCTGTACAACATCACAGCCCAGTAGGCTGTACAACATCAGTCATTCACAGCCCAGTAGGCTGTACAACATCAGTCATTCACAGCCCAGCAGGCTGTACATCATCACAGCCCAGTAGGCTGTACAACATCACAGCCCAGTAGGCTGTACAACATCAGGCATTCACAGCCCAGTAGGCTGTACAACATCACAGCCCAGTAGGCATCACAGCCCAGTAGGCTGTACAACATCAGTCATTCACAGCCCAGTAGGCTGTACAATCATCACAGCCCAGTAGGCTGTACAACATCACAGCCCAGTAGGCTGTACAACATCACAGCCCAGTAGGCTGTACAACATCACAGCCCAGTAGGCTGTACAACATCACAGCCCAGTAGGCTGTACAACATCACAGCCCAGTAGGCTGTACAACATCACAGCCCAGTAGGCTGTACAACATCACAGCCCAGTAGGCTGTACAACATCACAGCCCAGTAGGCTGTACAACATCACAGCCCAGTAGGCTGTACAACATCAGACATTCATACAGATGGGCCCATAACAGCACAGAAGTGTCACTAATTTCAAACCGTAGAGAACAACACCCTGTGGAACCAGACACTGTGTACATGTAACACATGTTAAGCACATTGTTGATGAATATACTATGTTTGTCTGAAGGGTATATCTCTCCTACTGGGTGATATTCTGGGATAAATACCTACTCAACACTCACACACACACACACACACACACACACACACACACACACACACACACACACACACACACACACACACACACACACACACACACACACACACACACAGACACAGACACAGACACACTCACACTCACACGCACACGCACACGCACACGCACACGCACACGCACAGACGCACACACTCACACACACACACACACACACACACACACACACACACACACACACACACACACACACACACACACACACACACACACACTCACACACACACACACACACACACTCACACACACACACCCCGTGGTTCTCTGACAGTCCAGTGGACCTTCCAGTGTGATTGGTCCCATTTCATTCCTAAATGTCACACAGTTTATACCCGTGCTGTGTGTGTGCTGTCTTGTAAGTGGTTCTTTAAGAGCTGCTAGTGGACCATTAGCATCGCTAAACCATAAACGCTGAATCAGTCAGAGTGCTCAAACCCCAGAATGGGTCTTTAATGGTTAAGGTTATCAGACAAAGAACCACAAGTAAGTATATTACTCTATCATGCAATGCGTGTGTCTGTTCAGAAAAGAGAGAACAGGAGAGAGAGAAAGGGAGAAATGAAGAGACAAGAGAAGGAGAGAGAGAAAGAGCAAAGAGAGAGAGAGAGATAGAGGTGTTGAGAGGAATAGAGAGGTGTAGAGATGTGTTGAGAGGTATAGAGAGAGAGGGGGGAATAGAGATGTATAGAGAGCTATAGAGAGATGTAGAGGTATAGAGAGGTATATGGAGGTTTAGGTAGGTATAGAGAGGTGTAGAGAGGTATATAGAGATTTAGAGTAGTGTAGAGAGGTATATAGAGGTTTAGAGTGGTGTAGAGAGGTGTAGAGAGGTATAGAGAGGTGCTGAGAGGTGTAGAGAGGTTTAGAGAGGTGTAGAGAGTTTTGGAAAGATGTGGAGAGGTATAGAGATGTATAGAGAGGTTTTGAGAATTGTATAGAGAGCTAAAGGGGTAAAGAGATGTTTGGAGAGGTATAGAGGTTTAGAGAGGGGTATAGGGAGGTATAGAGATGTATAGAGAGATGTAGAGAGGTATATGGAGGTTTAGAGAGATGTAGAGAGGTATATGGAGGTTTAGAGAGGTATAGGGAGGTATAGAGAGATGTAGAGAGGTATATAGAGATGTAGAGAGGTATAGAGAGGTATATAGGGGTGTAGAGAGATATGTTTTGTTTTTTTATCCGTTATTTTACCAGGTAAGTTGACTGAGAAAACGTTCTCATTTGTAGCAACGACCTGGGGAATAGTTACAGGGGAGAGGAGGGGGATGAATGAGCCAATTGTAAATTGGGGATTATTAGGTGACTGTGAAGGTTTGAGGGTCAGATTGGGAATTTAGCCAGGACACCGGGGTTAACACCCCTACTCTTACGATAAGTGCCATGGGATCTTTAATGACCTCAGAGAGTCAGGACACCCGTTTAACGTCCCATCCGAAAGACAGCACCCTACACAGGGCAGTGTCCCCAATCACTGCCCTGGGGCATTGGAATATTTTTTTTAGACCAGAGGAAAGAGTGCCTCCTACTGGCCCTCCAACACCACTTCCAGCATCATCTGGTCTCCCATCCAGGAACTGACCAGGACCAACCCTGCTTAGCTTCAGAAGCAAGCCAGCAGTGGTATGCAGGGTGGTATGCAGGGTGGTATGTAGGGTGGTATGCAGGGTGGTATGCAGGGTGGTATGCTGGGTGGTATGCAGGGTGGTATGCTGCTTAGAGAGATGTAGAGAGGTGTGGAGAGGTATATAAAGATGTAGAGCGATATAGAGAGGTATTTATAGTTATAAAGAGATGTAGAGAGGTATTTATAGTTATAACGAGATGTAGAGCGATATAGAGAAGTATTTATAGTTATAAAGAGATGTTACTATTATTCAACCATGCTGGTCATTTATGAACATTTGAACATCTTGGCCACGTTCTGTTATAATCTCCACCCGGCACAGCCAGAAGAGGACTGGCCACCCCACATATGCTCTCTCTAATTCTCTCTTTCTTTCTCTCTCTCGGAGGACCTGAGCCCTAGGACCGTGCCCCAGGACTACCTGACATGATGGCTCCTTGCTGTCCCCAGTCCACCTGACTGTGCTGCTGCTCCAGTTTCAACTGTTCTGCCTTATTATTATTCGACCATGCTGGTCATTTATGAACATTTGAACATCTTGGCCATGTTCTGTTATAATCTCTACCCGGCACAGCCAGAAGAGGACTGGCCACCCCACATAGCCCGGTTCCTCTCTAGGTTTCTTCCTAGGTTTTGGCCTTTCTAGGGAGTTTTTCCTAGCCACCGTGCTTTTACACCTGCATTGTTTGCTGTTTGGGGTTTTAGGCTGGGTTTCTGTACAGCACTTTGAGATATCAGCTGATGTACGAAGGGCTATATAAATAAATTTGATTTGATTTGAGTGTTATAGAGAGATGTAGAGAGGTGTGGAGAGGAGTAGAGAGAGAGGGGTATATAGAGGTATAGCAAGGTGTATATAGATATAGAGAGGTGTAGAGGGGTATATAGAGGTGTAGAAATGTATTTAGAGTTAAGGAGAGGTGTAGAGAGGTGTGGACAGGTGTATAGAAGTGTATAGAGGTGTATAGATATGTAGAGACGCGTAGAGAGATGTAGAGAGGTGTAGAGACTTCATGCTTTGTGCTCTCTGTGGCCTGAGCCTGTGGTGGGCGTGGTTTTCCATGTGTAGCGACCCAACCTGTCTGCAGGCCATCCAGGCCTCCTTGTTCTGGCGTCCGTCTCACTATGGACCCAGGAGACATCAGGTCTTTATGACCCCTCTACACCTCTCCTCCATCCTTCCATCCCTCGGTCCCACCATCCCTCCAGCCCTCCATCGCACCGCTGCCGGGGGCCGTGGCTGACTTTCTCTGCAGTCGACCGTGATGTGGAACGCTCACCGCGGGAGAAAGAGAGACCTCACCTCTTATATTTTTCTTTCCTCCTCTTTTCCTCTCCTCTCCTCCGTCCCCTCTGAGAGAGAGAGAGGGGCAGAGCGGCAGGGTTGACCGATTTAACAGCTGCTGGGTGATGCACTTAGAAAGTAATTTGTTAAAATCTAATTGATTGCTAAATTTTTCACCTCCACCAGAGCTGTTCACTGTGTGTGCGCGTGCGTGTGTGTGTGCGTGTACGTGCACGTGTGTCTGCATGGTGTGTGTGTGTGTGTGTGTGTGTGTGTCCGTGAGCATGTGTGTGTGATCTGTTCACTGTGTGTGTGTGCGCGTGCTTGTGTGTGTGCGTGTACGTGCACGTGTGTCTGCATGGTGTGTGTGTGTGTGTGTGTGTGTGTGTGTGTGTGTGTGTGTGTGTGTGTGTGTGTGTGTGTGTCCGTGAGCATGTGTGTGTGATCTGTTCACTGTGTAAGAACAGCATGCTTGAACAGAAGCAGATGCTGCCAGTCAGAAAGAGAGAGAGAGAGGGAGAGATATCTGCTACAGGCAAGATGGGCCAGAAGCACAGCACACAGACATGAATGAGAGAGCTGGTCTGAGTGGTGTGGTTAGAGCACTGAGAGAGCTGGTCTGAGTGGTGTGGTTAGAGTCCTGAGAGAGCTGGTCTGAGTGGTGTGGTTAGAGCACTGAGAGAGCTGGTCTGAGTGGTGTGGTTAGAGCACTGAGAGAGCTGGTCTGAGTCGTGTGGTTAGAGCACTGAGAGAGCTGGTCTGAGTGGTGTGGTTAGAGCACTGAGAGAGCTGGTCTGAGTCGTGTGGTTAGAGAGAGTACTGAGAGAGCTGGTCTGAGTGGTGTGGTTAGAGCACTGAGAGAGCTGGTCTGAGTGGTGTGGTTAGAGAGAGCACTGAGAGAGCTGGTCTGAGTGGTGTGGTTAGAGAGAGTACTGAGAGAGCTGGTCTGAGTGGTGTGGTTAGAGCACTGAGAGAGCTGGTCTGAGTCGTGTGGTTAGAGAGAGTACTGAGAGAGCTGGTCTGAGTGGTGTGGTTAGAGCACTGAGAGAGCTGGTCTGAGTACTGAGAGAGCTGGTCTGAGTGGTGTGGTTAGAGCACTGAGAGAGCTGGTCTGAGTGGTGTGGTTAGAGAGAGTACTGAGAGAGCTGGTCTGAGTGGTGTGGTTAGAGAGAGTACTGAGAGAGCTGGTCTGAGTGGTGTGGTTAGAGAGAGTACTGAGAGAGCTGGTCTGAGTGGTGTGGTTAGAGAGAGTACTGAGAGAGCTGGTCAGAGTGGTGTGGTTAGAGAGAGTACTGAGAGAGCTGGTCTGAGTGGTGTGGTTAGAGCACTGAGAGCTGGTCTGAGTACTGAGAGAGCTGGTCTGAGTGGTGTGGTTAGAGCACTGAGAGAGCTGGTCTGAGTCATGTGGTTAGAGAGAGTACTGAGAGAGCTGGTCTGAGTGGTGTGGTTAGAGAGAGTACTGAGAGAGCTGGTCTGAGTGGTGTGGTTAGAGAGAGTACTGAGAGAGCTGGTCTGAGTGGTGTGGTTAGAGCACTGAGAGAGCTGGTCTGAGTACTGAGAGAGCTGGTCTGAGTGGTGTGGTTAGAGAGAGTACTGAGAGAGCTGGTCTGAGTGGTGTGGTTAGAGCACTGAGAGAGCTGGTCTGAGTGGTGTGGTTAGAGAGAGTACTGAGAGAGCTGGTCAGAGTGGTGTGGTTAGAGAGAGTACTGAGAGAGCTGGTCTGAGTCGTGTTGTTAGCGTACAGAGGCTAAGCCCTTTCGGAGAAGAGCACCATGACACTCTCTTAAGCTTTCTGCCCATATGAGACTCTTATGTATACCGGGAAATTGGTTGTTGTTTTAGAGCAACTTTCTAAGTACATTATGCATATTTTTAGTGGGTTAACTGCCTGTTCAGGGGCAGAACGACAGATTTGTACCTTGTCAGCTCGGGGATTCGAAACTTGCAACCTTTCGGTTACTAGTCCAACGCTCTAACCACTGAGCACCAACTGCCCCGTAGACGGGACACCGAACCGTAGGAAGTCACATAAACGGAACAAACTATAATATACAGACGTACAAATAAAGATAAATAAATACTTCATTATCTGGAATATTTGAAAATGTTTCACTGATTTGCTTTGGTTGTGTTGTGTCTTGTAGAAAAATGATATATATTTTTTTTCATTGTTGACTTCAATAATTGGCTGATCAGTCTTGCTATACTCATCAAATATAAATTGGTTGATCAGTCTTGTTACAGTCATCGTATATAAATTGGTTGATCAGTCTTGTTTCAGTCATCTGTCACGTCTTCCTCTGATGTCGGGTCCTCTAATTGTTCGGGCAGCGCTCGGCGGTCGGCGTCGCCGGTCTTCTAGCCATCATCGATCCACTTTTCATTTTCCATGTGTTTTTTCTTGTTTTTCCTCACACCTGGTGTGTATTTGTATTGCTTTTAATCTTTTTAAATGAATTTATCTTATTAACACTTTGTTCTAGCTAGCTATTTGTGTAGGTAGCTATCAAGTAAACGCAATGATAATAGCAGATTCCCTCAATCATTTGTTGTGTATGTAACCCTCTGTTCCCTCCCCCATGTCTTTGTGTGGGATTGTTTATTGTGAGTGCACGTGTTGTTTGGTGCGCGACGGGTTTTTATCCCCAATTATTCGTGAGAAAGTGTCCGCCCTCGTCTCGTGCCTCTCTGGGAAAGCCTTGGAGTGGGCCAACACGGAACGACAGGGCCCTGATCGACCACTATCGCTGCAGTTTGGCCGCCGCCACGGGATGGAACGACAGGGCCCTGATCGACCACTATCGCTGCAGTTTGGCCGCCGCCACGGGATGGGACGACAGGGCCCTGATCGACCACTATCGCTGCAGTTTGGCCGCCGCCACGGGATGGAACGACAGGGCCCTGATCGACCACTATCGCTGCAGTTTGCGCGAGGACGTCTGTCAGGAGGTTGGCCTGCACTTTCGACCAGCTGTTGGACCATTCGGCTGGATAACCTGCTGGCTACCCGCGTCGTCCAGATCGGGTTCTATCGGTTCCATCACCTGCGGTCGTCCAGATCGGGTTCCATCACCGGTCGTCCAGCACCGCCGCTCCGGTACCCATGAGAATTAGTCTCTTCCGCTTGAATCTCCTGCATTTCCCGTGGTGCTAGGCCTAACCTGGTTAGCTTGTTGTGACCCCACTGTTTCTTGGCCAAATGTGTGGGACAAAGGAGATATCAGAGGTACAGTATGATGTATGATTAGAGGAACTCCATTGTAAACTAAAACAATGATAACTAACCTAAAGAACAGTATACAAGGCATTATGAAATTTGAGAGAGACATACAGCGAGGCATAAAGTAATCCCAGGTGTTGATTGGGAGAGCTAGCTAAACTAGGCTAGACAACAATGGGCTTGCAACGTGGTGCGTATCCGGGAGGGAGACGAGTGGAAGACGCCGTTCAGTACGACCTCAGGGCATTATGAGAACCTCGTCATGCCGTACGGGTTGATGAATGCTCCATCAGTCTTCCAAGCCTTTGTAGACAAGATTTTCAGGGACCTGCATGGGCAGGTATATTGATGACATTCTGACATTCCACTATTATTTGCAAATAAATTCATAAAAAAATCCTACAATGTGATATTCTGATTTTTTTCCCCTCATTTTGTCTGTCATAATTTAAGTGTACCTATGATGAAAATTACAGGCCTCTCTCATCTTTTTAAGTGGGAGAACTTGCACAATTGGTGGCTGACTAAATACTTTTTTGCCACACTGTATTTTAATTGGTTGATCTGTCTTCTATCAGTCGTCATATATTAATTGGTTGATCAGTCTTCTATCAGTATATGATATAATATATATGATGACTTCAACAAGACTGATCAACCAATTAAAATACAGTGTGGCAAAAAAGTAGTTAACCTAGTTATGTATAATAATAACCAGAACCCTAACCTACCCTAACCTAGTTATGTGTGATAATAACCAGAACCCTAACCTAGTTATCTGTGATAATAACCAGAACCCTAACCTAGTTATGTGTGATAATAACCAGAACCCTAACCTACCCTAACCTAGTTATATGTCATAATAACCAGAACCCTAACCTCCCCTAACCTAGTTATGTATAATAATAACAACCAGAACCCTAACCTCCCTAACCTAGTTATGTGTGATAATAACCAGAACCCTAACCTAGTTATGTGTGATAATAACCAGAACCCTAACCTAGTTATGTGTGATAATAACCAGAACCCTAACCTAGTTATGTGTGATAATAACCAGAACCCTAACCTCCCCTAACCTAGTTATGTATAATAATAACCAGAACCCTAACCTCCCCTAACCTAGTTATGTGTGATAATAACCAGAACCCTAACCTAGTTATGTGTGATAATAACCAGAACCCTAACCTAGTTATGTGTGATAATAACCAGAACCCTAACCAAGTTATGTGTGATAATAACCAGAACCCTAACCTCCCCTAACCTAGTTATGTGTGATAATAACCAGAACCCTAACCTAGTTATGTGTGATAATAACCAGAACCCTAACCTAGTTATGTGTCATAATAACCAGAACCCTAACCTAGTTAAGTGTAATAATAACCAGAACCCTAACTTAGTTATGTGTGATAATAACTAGAACCCTAACCTACCCTAACCTAGTTATGTGTGATTATAACCAGAACCCTAACCTAGTTATGTGTCATAATAACCAGAACCCTAACCTACCCTAACCTAGTTATGTGTGATTATAACCAGATCCCCAACCTAGTTATGTGTGATAATAACTAGAACCCTAACCTACCCTAACCTAGTTATGTGTGATTATAACCAGAACCCTAACCTAGTTATGTGTCATAATAACCATAACCATAACCAGAACCCTAACCTACCTACCCGAACCTAGTTAATTATAACCTAGTTATGTGTGATAATAACCAGAACACTAACCTAACCTAGTTCTGTGTCATAATAACCAGAACCCCAACCTAGTTATGTATAATAATAACCAGAACCATAACCTAGTTCTGTGTGATAATAACCAGAACCCTAACCTAGTTATGTGTCATAATAACCAGAACCCTAACCTAGTTTTGTGTCATAATAACCAGAACCCTAACCTAGATCTGTGATAATAACCAGAACCCTAACCTAGTTATGTGTGATAATAACCAGAACCCTAACCTAGTTATGTGTGATAATAACCAGAACCCTAACCTAGTTATGTGTGATAATAACCAGAACCCTAACCTACCCTAACCTAGTTATGTGTGATAATAACCAGAACCCTAACCTAGTTATGTATAATAATAACCAGAACCCTAACCTCCCCTAACCTAGTTATGTGTGATAATAACCAGAACCCTAACCTAGTTATGTGTAATAATAACCAGAACCCTAACCTAGTTATGTATAATAATAACCAGAACCCTAACCTCCCCTAACCTAGTTATGTGTGATAATAACCAGAACCCTAACCTAGTTATGTGTGATAATAACCAGAACCCTAACCTAGTTATGTGTGATAATAACCAGAACCCTAACCTAGTTATGTATAATAATAACCAGAACCCTAACCTAGTTATGTGTGATAATAACCAGAACCCTAACCTAGTTATGTGTGATAATAACCAGAACCCTAACCTCCCCTAACCTAGTTATGTGTGATAATAACCAGAACCCTAACCTAGTTATGTGTGAACCCTAACCAGAACCCTAACCTAGTTATGTGTGATAATAATAACCAGAACCCTAACCTAGTTATGTGTGATAATAACCAGAACCCTAACCTAGTTATGTGTCATAATAACCAGAACCCTAACCTTCCCTAACCTAGTTATGTATAATAATAACCAGAACCCTAACCTCCCTAACCTAGTTATGTGTGATAATAACCAGAACCCTAACCTAGTTATGTGTGATAATAACCAGAACCCTAACTTAGTTATGTGTGATAATAACCAGAACCCTAACCTAGTTATGTGTGATAATAACCAGAACCCTAACCTACCCTAACCTAGTTATGTATAATAATAACCAGAACCCTAACCTAGTTATGTGTGATAATAACCAGAACCCTAACCTAGTTATGTGTAATAATAACCAGAACCCTAACCTAGTTATGTGTGATAATAACCAGAACCCTAACTTAGTTATGTGTGATAATAACCAGAACCCTAACCTAGTTATGTGTAATAATAACCAGAACCCTAACCTAGTTATGTGTGATAATAACCAGAACCCTAACCTAGTTATGTGTGATAATAACCAGAACCCTAACAGTCATCCTTAACCACCAAAGGATGTTTGATTCAACTTTGCTTAGGTAAAAACAAAAACATGCAGAACATTGAGGAAACATTTTGAAGACATTCTGAAAGAGATTGGTGTGTTTTTATCTCTATGTAATCATGGCATTGGGTTGTTTAATGACAGACGTGTGTTTCTTTAAAATATATCCCTGGGCAGTTTCCCTCCTCTCCAGCAGGACACCTGTATCGTTGTAGTGACTGGGTGTATTGATACACCATCCGAAGTCGAATTAATAATTTCTCAATGCTCAGAGAGATATTCAATGTCTACCAATAGTTGCCCTGCTTTATTGGAAAACCTCCCTGGTCTTTGTGGTTGAACCTGTGTTTGAAATTCACTGCTTGACTGAGGAAACCTTACAGATAATTGTATGTGTAGGGTACAGAGATGAGGTAGTCTTTCAAAAATCATGTTACACACTATTACCGCACACAGAGAGAGGCCATCCAACATGTTACGTGACTTGTTAAGCACATTTTAACTCCTGAACTTATCAGAAGGCACTGTAGGTACTTGGGGACCGTACTGTGGACAGACTTATGTCCAGGACACCATTTTAATCAGATTGACTCTCTCTTACACTTTCAGAACTGAGGCTTTCAAAGTGGGAACGTGCTGGAAGTTCTGACTAATTTATTTCGAGATGTCTGCAGTTGTTTTATTTTTTAAATTATCTTAGGCGGCATTATTGTCCTAACTATGCAGATGTCACAAACATACTAGTGCTTTTCCAGTATTTCCAGACAGTCGGTTCTCACGGATGAGAGCTATCAGTGATCTTAAACTGTTTATCAACTCTGCAGTCACATCCACGCATCGTCACCTTGGAAACACACATCAACATTGTCAACAGAGCATGACGTGGGGGAGGAAAGAACATTATTAAATAAAACAGATTAAAACTGATTAGAGATAACACAAACACTAGCACACGCACTCTACACAAATGTACATTGCAATATGTTTGACAACGTGGTATCATACATGTTGTGTTGTGCTTATGTGGAGGTGTGACATTGTTATATGATATACTGTTTTGTATATATTTTTTTAATGTGTGATGTGTCTTAATGTGTTTGGACCCCAGGAAGAGTAGCTGCTGCCTTCGCAGGAACTAACGGGGATCCATAATAAACCCCAGGAAAAGTAGCTTCTGCCTTCGCAGGAACTAACGGGGATCCATAATAAACCCCAGGAAAAGTAGCTTCTGCCTTCGCAGGAACTAACGGGGATCCATAATAAACCCCAGGAAGAGTACACCCAAACAAGGGCACTGCGTTCATCCACCTCTGGCCTGCTCGCCTCCCTACCACTGAGGAAGTACAGTTCCCGCTCAGCCCAGTCAAAACTGTTCGCTGCTCTGGCCCCCCAATGGTGGAACAAACTCCCTCACGACGCCAGGACAGCGAAGTCAATCACCACCTTCCGGAGACACCTGAAACCCCACCTCTTTAAGGAATACCTAGGATAGGATAAGTAATCCCTCTCACCCCCCTAAAAGATCTAGATGGACTATTGTAAAGTGGCTGTTCCACTGGATGTCATAAGGTGTATGCACCAATTTGTAAGTCGCTCTGGATAAGAGCGTCTGCTAAATGACTTAAATGTAAATGTAAAGAGTAGCTGCTGCCTTCACAGGAACTAACGGGGATCCATAATAAACCCCAGGAAGAGTAGCTGCTGCCTTCGCAGGAACTAACGGGGATCCATAATAAACCCCAGGAAGAGTAGCTGCTGCCTTGGCAGGAACTAATGAGGATCTATAATAAACCCCAGGAAGAGTAGCTGCTGCCTTCGCAGGAACTAACGGGGATCCATAATAAACCCCAGGAAGAGTAGCTGCTGCCTTGGCAGGAACTAATGAGGATCTATAATAAACCCCAGGAAGAGTAGCTTCTGCCTTGGCAGGAACTAATGAGGATCCATAATAAACCCCAGGAAGAGTAGCTTCTGCCTTGGCAGGAACTAATGAGGATCTATAATAAACCCCAGGAAGAGTAGCTTCTGCCTTGGCAGGAACTAATGGGGATCCATAATAGGGCAGCAGACAACTGGCCCAGTGTCGCCAGTCTGGCTGTGATTAGGAGTCCTATAGGGCAGCAGACAACTGGCCCAGTGTCGCCAGTCTGGCTGTGATTGGGAGTCTTATAGGGCAGCAGACAACTGGCCCAGTGTCGCCAGTCTGGCTGTGATTGGGAGTCCTATAGGGCAGCAGACAACTGGCCCAGTGTCGCCAGTCTGGCTGTGATTGGGAGTCCTATAGGGCAGCAGACAACTGGCCCAGTGTCGCCAGTCTGGCTGTGATTGGGAGTCCTATAGGGCAGCAGACAACTGGCCCAGTGTCGCCAGTCTGGCTGTGATTGGGAGTCCTATAGGGCAGCAGACAACTGGCCCAGTTTCGCCAAGCTCGGGCCGTCGATGTAAATAAGAACGTGTTCTTAACTGACTTGCCTAGTTAAATAAAGGTTAAATGTGAAATAAACATGTACCTCGTCAGACATGCAGGACAATATTTGAGGATTCCTCTCGACAGGATCTCGTTTCCCACTTACGATGTCACTTAACAGTTAACAATGATCGTACCAGATGCATTGTTATTAACAATACAACTATGTTTTAGGAGTGTTTCACAAACAAGCACATGGAGAGAACGTTTGGCTAGGGGCGTCATTAGACTTTGTTGTCGATACTATCCTACTGATAGGGTGGAAAGAAAAAGAAGAGCTGCTCTCGGATCAGCTTTTTCCATTTTAAATCTTACCTTTGACATTCAAAAATGTTCCACGATACTGATGAAGGATCAGCTCCTGGAGAGATAGGTGGGACTATGGCTGGAAGAAAAACAGGCTATTGAGGCGGCGTATTGTACTTACCCAATAATAATTTACAAAATCACAGATTATGCACACATCGTCCCGCATTGAGGGAAAACATTTACAGACAGTAGCCTTGTTGCAAAATATAAGTAAATTAAATGAACATGAAATTGATTTAAAAATGATTGAAATAGGCTATACTGTATAGCCCCATTAGGCCTATGTATCATTCAATGTAGTCACCTCATAAATGTGTGAAGGCTCTGGGAAACGAGGCCCAGGTTCTGTGGATAACCACTGCCCCTAGTGGCCAACATGTTAAACTGCAACATTGCACCTGAGATTGATTGGACACCAAATAGACTCTCATTTAGACCCTTGACAATAGCCCCCCCATAGCCTCTTTACTCCACTCTCCCCCTCCTCTCACCTTCTTTTTTTCTAATTTCTTCCCTCTCTCTCCCATCTTCCCTCTCTCCCATCTTCCCCCTCTCTCCTCTTCACTCTCTCTCCCATCTTCCTTCTCTCTCCTCTTCCCTCTCTCCCATCTTCCCACTCTTCCCACCCATCTCCCACTTCCCTCTCTCCCCTCTTCCCTCTCTCTCCTCTTCCCTCTCTCTCTCCTCTTCCCTCTCTCCCCTCTTCCCTCGCTCTCCTCCTCCACACACTTCCTTCCTCCACCTCCTCTCCTCTGCTTTCCTCCTCCCCTTCTTTCTCCCCACCTCCTATCCTCTGCTTTCCTCCTCCCCTTCTTTCTCCCCACCTCTTCTCCTCTGCTTTCCTCCTCCCCTTCTTTCTCCCCACCTCCTCTCCACCCTCACCTCCTCCTACCCCTCTCCTCTCCTGCCCATCCACTCTCCTCCTCTTCCTACCCCTCTCCTCCCACTATTCCTCCCCCTTCTCTCACCTCTCCTCCCACCCACCCACCTTCCCTGCCCCCTTCTCACTCCTCCACCCTCCTCCACCCTTCTCCCCTCCCCATTTCCCCTCCCCTCTTCTCCCATATCCCTTTCTAACCCACTCCCATCTCTCCTCCTCCCCTCTCCCCCTACTCCCATCCCTCTCTCCTCACCCCCCACAGAGAGCAGCTTAGGTCATTACAGTCTGCTGTCAAAACCTGTGACCGCCAAGCGTCGGAAGAGAGGATTAAGGACTGCGAAAACCAGAAGAATGAGAGGAAGAAGGAGTGAGGAGGGAGAGAGAGGGGAGGGGGAAAAAGAGAGGTGAAAGCTGACAAAAGGAGCTGGTCTGTAAATATTTTCTCCTTTTCTCCTGCTCGCGCTCTTCCTTTTTTTCCTCTCGGCTATCTCTTTTTTCAACGTCTGCCACAATTGACCCGCTGCTCACCGGTTCATGCAGCTACTGGGCTTTAGCGGGTGGGCCGGGGTTGAACTAATGCGACCGGATGGAAGGAGTGAAAGAGAAAACATGGAGGTGGATCAAAGGGACTCCGGACTGGGTGACGTCTGAGGTCATAGGTATCATCCATCTCAAAGTGGTCTAGGATCAGCTGTAAAAAAATGGATCCTAAATCAGCACTGCTACTCCGATACTATTTCTACATTTACATTGGCACTTTAGTCATTTAAATAGAAACTCTGATCCAGAGCGACGTACAGTGCATTCATCTTCAGATAGCTAGGTTAGACAACCACATTTAGTGCATTCATCTTCAGATAGCTAGGTTAGACAACCACATTTAGTCCATTCGTCTTCAGATAGCTAGGTTAGACAACCACATTTCACAGTCACAGTTTGTGCATTCATCTTAATAGTATAGGATCTCTGCAGATTGGTGTCCCAGCCGCGGGACGGTTGAGCTAATGTGCGCTAACGCGATTAGCATGAGGTTGTAAGTAACAAGGACATTTCCCAGGACATAGACATATCTGATATGGGCAGAAAGGTTAAATGCTTGTTAATCTAACTGCACTGTTCAATTTACAGTAGCTATTACAGTGAAATAATACCATGCTATTGTTTGAGGAGAGTGCACGGTAATGAACTTGAAAAGTTATTAAAATAAACTAATTAGGCTCATTTGGAGAGACTTGATACAACATTTTGAACAGAAATTAAATGGTTCATTATATCAGTCTAAAACTTTAGACCTACACTGCTGCCATCTAGTGGCCAAAATTGTATTTGCACTAGGGCTGGAATAATACATGATGTATGGCCTTTCTCTTGCATTTAAAAAATACATTTTTGTTGTTTTTGTATTATATTTTACCAGATCTAATGTGTTATATTCTCCTACATTATTTTCACATTTCCACAAACTTCAAAGTATTTCCTTTCAAATGGTATCAAGAATATGCATATCCTTGCTTCAGGTCCTGGGCTACAGGCAGTTAGATTTGGGTATGTCATTTTAGGGGCAGATCTAGATAGATCTAGATCTAGGCAGCTAGATGAGACAACCAAATATACCAGTCAAAGTTAGAGCACACATCTTAACTTCACAAGGGTAGGGGGCACTATTTTCACCTCCAGATGAAAAGCATACCCAAAGTAAACTGCCTGCTATTCAGGCCCAGAAGCTAGGATATGCATACAATTAGTAGATTTGGATAGAAAACACTCCAACGTTTCTACAACTGTTAGAATAATGTCTGTGAGTATAACAGAACTGAAATGGCAGGCGAAGACCTGAGGAAAATCCATCCAGGAAGTGCCATTATTTTGAAATGGCTGTTTTTCCAATGAAAGCCTAACCACCATTTAAAGGGTTAGGACGATTAGACATCGTTTCAGGCTTTTATTCTGAAAAATGAGGGAGAATGATAACTTTGAGTGAGTGGATAGTGGGATGTCCCCAGAGCTGTTTTCTGCGAACGACTCAGAGCACGCCTTTCTTGTTTTTCTTTTTATATTGACGACGCTATCGCCCGGGTTGAAATGCTATCAATTATTTAGGCTAAAAACAACCTGAAGATTGATTATAAACATTGTTTGACATGTTTCTACGAACTTTACCGGTACTATTTGGAATTTTCGTCTGCCTGTTGTGACCGCATTTGAGCCATTGGATTACTGAACAAAAAATGCCAACAAAATTGAGGTTTTTGCATATAAAGAGGGACTTTATTGAACAAAACAAACATTTATTGTGTAACCGGGAGTCTTGTGAGTGAAACCATATGAAGATCATTAAAGGTAAGAGATTCATTTTATTGATATTTCTGACTTTCGTGACTAATCTACTTGGCTGGTGTGTAATCTTTTGTGTACTGAGCGCTATCCCTAGATAATCACATGGTTTGCTGTCGCCATAACGGCCGTAAAGCCTTTTTAAAATCTGACACGGCGGCTGGATTAACAACAAATTCAGCTTAATTTGGATGAATTACACTTGTGATTTCATGAATTTGAATTTGGCGCTCTACATTTTCACTGGATGTTGGCCAGGTGGGCCAGTCATAGTAAACACATGTTTTTCCTCAATAAAGGGTTCGGGCTGTCAGCAAAGAATGTGATAGTAAGTAAAGACTAACGCAAGAGTTAGAAAGACGACTGTCTTCCATCCTGCCCTGAGAGAACCCGAATCAGAATCCTCCTCCCTGGAAGTAGAACCCTCCTCCCTGGAAGTAGAACCCTCCTCCCTGGAAGTAGAACCATCTTCACTGGAAGTAGAACCCTCCTCCCTGGAAGCAGAATCCTCCTCCCTGGAAGTAGAACCCTCCTCCCAGGAAGCAGAAGCCTCCTCACTGGTAGTAGAACCCTCCACCCTGGTAGCAGAACCCTCCTCACTGGCAGCAGATCCCTCCTCACTGAAAGCAGAACCCTCCTCACTGGTAGCAGAACCCTCTTCACTGGTAGTCAGAACACTCCTTACTGGTAAAAGGAACCCTCCTCACTGGTAGCAGAACCCTCCTCACTGGTAGCAGAACCCTCCTCACTGGTATCAGAACCCTCCTCACTGGTATCAGAACCCTCCTCACTGGTAGCAGAACCCTCCTCACTGGCAGCCAAACCCTCCTCACTGGCAGCAGAAGCCTCCTCACTGGCAGCAGAACCCTCCTCACTGGTAGTAGAACCCTCCACCCTGGTAGCAGAACCCTCATCACTGGCAGCAGATCCCTCCTCACTGAAAGCAGAACCCTCCTCACTGGTAGCAGAACCCTCTTCACTGGTAGTCAGAACACTCCTTACTGGTATCAGAACCCTCCTCACTGGTAGCAGAACCCTCCTCACTGGTAGCAGAACCCTCCTCACTGGTATCAGAACCCTCCTCACTGGTATCAGAACCCTCCTCACTGGTAGCAGAACCCTCCTCACTGGCAGCCGAACCCTCCTCACTGGCAGCAGAACCCTCCTCACTGGCAGCAGAACCCTCCTCACTGGCAGCCGAACCCTCCTCACTGGCAGCAGAACCCTCCTCACTGGCAGCCGAACCCTCCTCACTGGCAGCTGGTACCATCTCAGGTTGATCATCCTCAGCTGAATGGAGGAAGACAGGGCACAGAACACTGCATATTTAAGAACCACCTTTTATGTAAGCCAATAGGCTAATAATAATAATAATAATAATAATAATAACAAAAACAATAATAATAGTAACAATAATAATAATAATTAGTGGGCTGATTTGCTAATATGTTTGACTAAGCGTTTGTATTTATAACTGAATCACAATTGCATTTTTTTTGGGGGGGGGGGGCATGTGACACAAAATGAACGTGAAGAGTAAACACTGACCGGGTGTTTTCATTGGAAATGACACAGTGTTGAGAATAATGTAATGAGATATGCAAGGTGGCAGTTCCACTACTATGTTGACAGACAAAGCAGAGATAAGAGAAATACATGGGCGAATTCAATAGTTAGACGATAATAGACATTGGAAATGTTTAGCGAGAGGTTCAACGTTGTGTGTGTGTGTGTGTTTGTTTGTTTGTTTGTGTGTTAGTGTGTGTGTGTTTGTGTGACCGGGAGTCAGGGGGATTTTACTTGGCTCATGATGCACTAGCGACTCCTTGTGGCGGGCCGGGCGCCTGCAGGCTGACCTCGGTGGACAGGTTGAACGGTGCTTCCTCAGACACATTGGCTTCCGGGTTTAGAGGGCGGGTGTTAAGGAGGTTTGGCGGGTCATGTTTTGGAGGACGCGTGACTCAACCTTTACCTCTACCGATTCCGTTTTGGGAGTTGCAGCGACGAGACAAGATTGGATATGATGAAATCGGGGAGAAAAAGGGGGTAAAATTAAAATTAAAATTATAACATGACAAATAATATAATTTTCATTTTATTTCAATGTTATTTCATATGAGAGAAAATATGCAAGTCCTTTATACTGCAAAACATCTTTATGTAAGTAAGCATTGTAGAAACTACTGCTAATTGTCAAAATATCTATCTATTTTGAATTTTATTTTACTAGGCAAGTTGATTAAGAACAAATTCTTATTTTCAATGATGGCCTAGGAACAGTCAAAACCTCAGGGGCAGAAACGACAGATTTGTACCTTGTCAGCTTGGAGCCTTCTGGTTACTAGTCCAACACTCTAACCACTAGCCTGAAATATAATAGCAGTCTGGGGACAGACTCCATCTCAAGATCACACTCCTTCCTCTTCCTACGACACAATCCTCTCCCCTACTTCCTGTTTCATCTTTCCTCGTATCTCTTTGTAAATGATCTCATCTCTTTGTACGTCAACGGTACATTATTAGAAAAAAGGGTTCCAAAAGGGTTCCAAAAGGGTTCCAAAAGGGTTCCAAAAGGGTTCTTTCGGCTGTCACAATAGAAGAAAGGTAGAACCATCCTCACTGGTAGCAGAACCCTCCTCCTTGGCAGCAGAACCCTCCTCACTGGTAGAACCGGGTAGAACTCTTTTCTTGTTCAATGTAGAACCCTCTGTGGAAAAGGTTCTAGATGGAACCCAAAATAGTTCTAAACCAGAACAAAAAAAGGGTTCTTCAAAAGGTTCTCCTATGGGGACAGAAGCCGTTTAGGTTCTTGAGAGCACCTTTTTTCTTTCTAAGAGTGCAGTATTTCATACTTTAATTGAAGTGCTCCAGATATTAAGTCTCCTCTTGCACGTCAATAAGGAGAGAATCAGCTCCATCACACACACACACACACACACACACACACACACACACACACACACACACACACACACACACACACACACACACACACACACACACACACACACACACACACACACACACACACACACACACACACACACACACACACACACACACACACACACACACACACACACACACACACACACACACACACACACACACACACACACAGACACACACACACGCCATTACCCTTCTCCATTAATTGTAAATGAGGGTGAAATGGTTCAGTAACAACTGGCTCTGACGCCAACCCAACGGTGCCCTGCATACTGCTCCGTTAGGACCCACTGTCCCGTAGAGGAGGGTCTGTCTGGGTCGTGTTATATTTACCATCAGTGGGCCCTCCCTCACTCCCTGCCTGTGATTCTCTGTGTCCCTCACTCCCTGCCTGTGATTCTCTGTGTCCCTCACTCCCTGCCTGTGATTCTCTGTGTCCCTCACTCCCTGCCTGTGATTCTCTGTGTCCCTGGTTCTCTAATGTGTGATTCTCTGTGTCCCTGGTTCTCTAATGTGTGATTCTCTGTGTCCCTCACTCCCTGCCTGTGATTCTCTGTGTCCCTGGTTCTCTAATGTGTGATTCTCTGTGTCCCTGGTTCTCTAATGTGTGATTCTCTGTGTCCCTCACTCCCTGCCTGTGATTCTCTGTGTCCCTCACTCCCTGCCTGTGATTCAATGTGTCCCTCACTCCCTGCCTGTGATTCTCTGTGTCCCTGGTTCTCTAATGTGTGATTCTCTGTGTCCCTCACTCCCTGCCTGTGAATCTCTGTGTCCCTGGTTCTCTAATGTTTGATTCTCTGTGTCCCTGGTTCTCTACTGTTTGATTCTCTGTGTCCCTGGTTCTCTAATGTTTGAATCTCTGTGTCCCTGGTTCTGTAATGTTTGGTGTTGGATTCTCTGTGTCCCTGGTTCTGTAATGTTTGATTCTCTGTGTCCCTGGTTCTGTAATGTTTGATTCTCTGTGTCCCTGGTTCTGTAATGTTTGATTCTCTGTGTCCCTGGTTCTGTAATGTTTGGTGTTGGATTCTCTGTGTCCCTGGTTCTGTAATGTTTGGTGTTGGATTCTCTGTGTCCCTGGTTCTGTAATGTTTGATTCTCTGTGTCCCTGGTTCTGTAATGTTTGATTCTCTGTGTCCCTGGTTCTGTAATGTTTGGTGTTTGATTCTCTGTGTCCCTGGTTCTGTAATGTTTGGTGTTGGATTCTCTGTGTCCCTGGTTCTGTAATGTTTGATTCTCTGTGTCCCTGGTTCTGTAATGTTTGGTGTTGGATTCTCTGTGTCCCTGGTTCTGTAATGTTTGAATCTCTGTGTCCCTGGTTCTGTAATGTTTGATTCTCTGTGTCCCTGGTTCTGTAATGTTTGGTGTTTGAGTCTCTGTGTCCCTGGTTCTGTACTGTTTGGTGTTTGAGTCTCTGTGTCCCTGGTTCTGTACTGTTTGGTGTTTGAGTCTCTGTGTCCCTGGTTCTGTACTGTTTGGTGTTTGAGTCTCTGTGTCCCTGGTTCTGTACTGTTTGGTGTTTGAGTCTCTGTGTCCCTGGTTCTGTAATG
Source organism: Oncorhynchus keta (assembly GCF_023373465.1). Taxonomy (NCBI): domain Eukaryota; kingdom Metazoa; phylum Chordata; class Actinopteri; order Salmoniformes; family Salmonidae; genus Oncorhynchus; species Oncorhynchus keta. The sequence continues at coordinate 27,788,609 of NC_068423.1, forward strand.
TTTGGTGTTTGAGTCTCTGTGTCCCTGGTTCTGTACTGTTTGGTGTTTGAGTCTCTGTGTCCCTGGTTCTGTAATGTTTGGTGTTGGATTCTCTGTGTCCCTGGTTCTGTAATGTTTGGTGTTGGATTCTCTGTGTCCCTGGTTCTGTACTGTTTGGTGTTGGATTCTCTGTGTCCCTGGTTCTGTAATGTTTGGTGTTTGATTCTCTGTGTCCCTGGTTCTGTAATGTTTGGTGTTGGATTCTCTGTGTCCCTGGTTCTGTAATGTTTGGTGTTGGATTCTCTGTGTCCCTGGTTCTGTAATGTTTGATTCTCTGTGTCCCTGGTTCTGTAATGTTTGGTGTTTGAGTCTCTGTGTCCCTGGTTCTGTAATGTTTGGTGTTTAATTCTCTGTGTCCCTGGTTCTGTAATGTTTGATTCTCTGTGTCCCTGGTTCTGTAATGTTTGGTGTTGGATTCTCTGTGTCCCTGGTTCTGTAATGTTTGGTGTTGGATTCTCTGTGTCCCTGGTTCTGTAATGTTTGATTCTCTGTGTCCCTGGTTCTGTAATGTTTGGTGTTGGATTCTCTGTGTCCCTGGTTCTGTAATGTTTGGTGTTTGAGTCTCTGTGTCCCTGGTTCTGTAATGTTTGGTGTTGGATTCTCTGTGTCCCTGGTTCTGTACTGTTTGGTGTTTGAGTCTCTGTGTCCCTGGTTCTGTACTGTTTGGTGTTTGAGTCTCTGTGTCCCTGGTTCTGTACTGTTTGGTGTTTGAGTCTCTGTGTCCCTGGTTCTGTACTGTTTGGTGTTTGAGTCTCTGTGTCCCTGGTTCTGTAATGTTTAATTCTCTGTGTCCCTGGTTCTGTAATGTTTGATTCTCTGTGTCCCTGGTTCTGTAATGTTTGATTCTCTGTGTCCCTGGTTCTGTAATGTTTGATTCTCTGTGACCCTGGTTCTGTAATGTTTGGTGTTTGAGTCTCTGTGTCCCTGGTTCTGTAATGTTTGGTGTTTGAGTCTCCGTGTCCCTGGTTCTGTAATGTTTGATTCTCTGTGTCCCTGGTTCTGTAATGTTTGGTGTTTGAGTCTCTGTGTCCCTGGTTCTGTAATGTTTGGTGATTGAGTCTCTGTGTCCCTGGTTCTGTAATGTTTGGTGTTTGAGTCTCCGTGTCCCTGGTTCTGTAATGTTTGGTGTTTGAGTCTCCGTGTCCCTGGTTCTGTAATGTTTGGTGTTTGAGTCTCTGTGTCCCTGGTTCTGTAATGTTTGATTCTCTGTGTCCCTGGTTCTGTAATGTTTGGTGTTTGATTCTCTGTGTCCCTGGTTCTGTAATGTTTGGTGTTGGATTCTCTGTGTCCCTGGTTCTGTAATGTTTGATTCTCTGTGTCCCTGGTTCTGTAATGTTTGGTGTTTGATTCTCTGTGTCCCTGGTTCTGTAATGTTTGGTGTTTGAGTCTCCGTGTCCCTGGTTCTGTAATGTTTGAATCTCTGTGTCCCTGGTTCTGTAATGTTTGATTCTCTGTGTCCCTGGTTCTGTAATGTTTGGTGTTTGAGTCTCTGTGTCCCTGGTTCTGTACTGTTTGGTGTTTGAGTCTCTGTGTCCCTGGTTCTGTAATGTTTGGTGTTTGATTCTCTATGTCCCTGGTTCTGTATTGTTTGGTGTTGGATTCTCTGTGTCCCTGGTTCTGTAATGTTTGGTGTTTGAGTCTCTGTGTCCCTGGTTCTGTAATGTTTGGTGTTGGATTCTCTGTGTCCCTGGTTCTGTAATGTTTGGTGTTGGATTCTCTGTGTCCCTGGTTCTGTAATGTTTGGTGTTGGATTCTCTGTGTCCCTGGTTCTGTAATGTTTGGTGTTTGAGTCTCTGTGTCCCTGGTTCTGTAATGTTTGGTGTTGGATTCTCTGTGTCCCTGGTTCTGTAATGTTTGGTGTTGGATTCTCTGTGTCCCTGGTTCTGTAATGTTTGGTGTTGGATTCTCTGTGTCCCTGGTTCTGTAATGTTTGGTGTTTGAGTCTCTGTGTCCCTGGTTCTGTAATGTTTGGTGTTTGAGTCTCTGTGTCCCTGGTTCTGTAATGTTTGATTCTCTGTGTCCCTGGTTCTGTAATGTTTGGTGTTGGATTCTCTGTGTCCCTGGTTCTGTAATGTTTGATTCTCTGTGTCCCTGGTTCTGTAATGTTTGGTGTTTGAGTCTCTGTGTCCCTGGTTCTGTAATGTTTGGTGTTTAATTCTCTGTGTCCCTGGTTCTGTAATGTTTGATTCTCTGTGTCCCTGGTTCTGTAATGTTTGGTGTTGGATTCTCTGTGTCCCTGGTTCTGTAATGTTTGGTGTTTGATTCTCTGTGTCCCTGGTTCTGTAATGTTTGGTGTTTGAGTCTCTGTGTCCCTGGTTCTGTAATGTTTGGTGTTTGAGTCTCCGTGTCCCTGGTTCTGTAATGTTTGGTGTTTGAGTCTCTGTGTCCCTGGTTCTGTAATGTTTGGTGTTTGAGTCTCCGTGTCCCTGGTTCTGTAATGTTTGATTCTCTGTGTCCCTGGTTCTGTAATGTTTGGTGTTTGAGTCTCTGTGTCCCTGGTTCTGTAATGTTTGGTGTTTGAGTCTCCGTGTCCCTGGTTCTGTAATGTTTGGTGTTTGAGTCTCTGTGTCCCTGGTTCTGTAATGTTTGGTGTTTGAGTCTCTGTGTCCCTGGTTCTGTAATGTTTGGTGTTTGAGTCTCTGTGTCCCTGGTTCTGTAATGTTTGGTGTTTGAGTCTCTGTGTCCCTGGTTCTGTAATGTTTGGTGTTTGAGTCTCTGTGTCCCTGGTTCTGTACTGTTTGGTGTTTGAGTCTCTGTGTCCCTGGTTCTGTAATGTTTGGTGTTTGAGTCTCTGCCACCAGCCTTTATTACCCTGTTTATGTTCAAACATCCAAACAGGTTTGTCTTGTCTGTCTGTCTGTCTGTCTGTCTGTCTGTCTGTCTGTCTGTCTGTCTGTCTGTCTGTCTGTCTGTCTGTCTGTCTGTCTGTCTGTCTGTCTGTCTGTCTGTCTGTCTGTCTGTCTGCATGTATGTCTGTCTCTCTCTCTGTCTGCATGTATGTCTGTCTCTCTCTCTGTCTCTCTCTCTGTCTGTCTATCTGTCTGTCTGTCTGCATGTATGTCGTGTCTCTCTGTCTCAATAGCAGCAATGGGAAATGTGAATTATTAATTGTATCATATTTAATGGTCATGTTTGTAGGGCTTGAACATTTCACAGTGGAAATGACTAACTTCCGAATACTTTTTAAACCTCAGATACAATAAGTTCTCCTGCAACAGGCTGATTAAATTAAGATCCTACATCTGTACACAAATTTGTTATCTACAACCTAAAGGGGGTCCCATAGAAGAACCCTTCAAATAACCCTTTTTGGTTCCAGATAGAACCCTTTGGTTCTAAGTATAACCGTTTTGAGCTCCATGTAGAACTCTTTCCACAGAGGGTTCTACATGGAACCCAAAAAGGTTCTACGTGGAACCAAAAACGGTTCTACCTGGAGCCAGAAAGCGTTCTGCTATGGAGACAGTGGAGGAACCCTTTGGGAGTGTAGTGTGAAGAGGAACAACGGGATTGGTATTCGATCATGCATCAACTGCACAACAAACCTCATCTCGACTGTGCAAGAATCTGAAGCCTGGAGCTACTCTTGGCTGGCTGGAGGCCTGATGTGGCTATGGAGCGTGACTCTACAGATGTGACAGAGACAGAACAGCTGACACGGAGCGTGACTCTACAGATGTGACAGAGACAGAACAGCTGACACGGAGCGTGACTCTACAGATGTGATGTGACAGAGACAGAACAGCTGACACGGAGCGTGACTCTACAGATGTGATGAGACAGAGACAGAACAGCTGACACGGAGCGTGACTCTACAGATGTGACAGAGACAGAACAGCTGACACGGAGCGTGACTCTACAGATGTGACAGAGACAGAACAGCTGACATGGAGCGTGACTCTACAGATGTGACAGAGACAGAACAGCTGACACGGAGCGTGACTCTACAGATGTGACAGAGACAGAGACAGAACAGCTGACACGGAGCGTGACTCTACAGATGTGACAGAGACAGAACAGCTGACATGGAGCGTGACTCTACAGATGTGATGTGACAGAGACAGAACAGCTGACACGGAGCGTGACTCTACAGATGTGATGTGACAGAGACAGAACAGCTGACACGGAGCGTGACTCTACAGATGTGATGTGACAGAGACAGAACAGCTGATACGGAGCGTGACTCTACAGATGTGACAGAGACAGAACAGCTGACATGGAGCGTGACTCTACAGATGTGACAGAGACAGAACAGCTGACATGGAGCGTGACTCTACAGATGTGACAGAGACAGAACAGCTGACATGGAGCGTGACTCTACAGATGTGACAGAGACAGAACAGCTGACATGGAGCGTGACTCTACAGATGTGACAGAGACAGAACAGCTGACATGGAGCGTGACTCTACAGATGTGACAGAGACAGAACAGCTGACACGGAGCGTGACTCTACAGATGTGACAGAGACAGAACAGCTGACACGGAGCGTGACTCTACAGATGTGACAGAGACAGAACAGCTGACACGGAGCGTGACTCTACAGATGTGACAGAGACAGAACAGCTGACATGGAGCGTGACTCTACAGATGTGACAGAGACAGAACAGCTGACACGGAGCGTGACTCTACAGATGTGATGTGACAGAGACAGAACAGCTGACACGGAGCGTGACTCTACAGATGTGACAGAGACAGAACAGCTGACACGGAGCGTGACTCTACAGATGTGACAGAGACAGAACAGCTGACACGGAGCGTGACTCTACAGATGTGACAGAGACAGAACAGCTGACACGGAGCGTGACTCTACAGATGTGACAGAGACAGAACAGCTGACACGGAGCGTGACTCTACAGATGTGATGTGACAGAGACAGAACAGCTGACACGGAGCGTGACTCTACAGATGTGACAGAGACAGAACAGCTGACACGGAGCGTGACTCTACAGATGTGATGTGACAGAGACAGAACAGCTGACACGGAGCGTGACTCTACAGATGTGATGTGACAGAGACAGAACAGCTGACACGGAGCGTGACTCTACAGATGTGATGAGACAGAACAGCTGACATGGAGCGTGACTCTACAGATGTGACAGAGACAGAACAGCTGACACGGAGCGTGACTCTACAGGTGTGATGAGACAGAGACAGAACAGCTGACACGGAGCGTGACTCTACAGATGTGACAGAGACAGAACAGCTGACACGGAGCATGACTCTACAGATGTGATGAGACAGAGACAGAACAGCTGACACGGAGCGTGACTCTACAGATGTGATGAGACAGAACAGCTGACACGGAGCGTGACTCTACAGATGTGATGAGACAGAGACAGAACAGCTGACACGGAGCGTGACTCTACAGATGTGACAGAGACAGAACAGCTGACACGGAGCGTGACTCTACAGATGTGACAGAGACAGAACAGCTGACACGGAGCGTGACTCTACAGATGTGATGAGACAGAACAGCTGACACGGAGCGTGACTCTACAGATGTGATGTGACAGAGACAGAACAGCTGACACGGAGCGTGACTCTACAGATGTGATGAGACAGAACAGCTGACACGGAGCGTGACTCTACAGATGTGACAGAGACAGAACAGCTGACACGGAGCGTGACTCTACAGATGTGATGAGACAGAGACAGAACAGCTGACATGGAGCGTGACTCTACAGATGTGACAGAGACAGAACAGCTGACACGGAGCGTGACTCTACAGATGTGATGTGACAGAGACAGAACAGCTGACACGGAGCGTGACTCTACAGATGTGATGTGACAGAGACAGAACAGCTGACACGGAGCGTGACTCTACAGATGTGACAGAGACAGAACAGCTGACACGGAGCGTGACTCTACAGATGTGATGAGACAGAACAGCTGACACGGAGCGTGACTCTACAGATGTGATGAGACAGAGACAGAACAGCTGACACGGAGCGTGACTCTACAGATGTGACAGAGACAGAACAGCTGACACGGAGCGTGACTCTACAGATGTGATGAGACAGAGACAGAACAGCTGACACGGAGCGTGACTCTACAGATGTGACAGAGACAGAACAGCTGACACGGAGCGTGACTCTACAGATGTGACAGAGACAGAACAGCTGACACGGAGCGTGACTCTACAGATGTGACAGAGACAGAACAGCTGACACGGAGCGTGACTCTACAGATGTGATGAGACAGAACAGCTGACACGGAGCGTGACTCTACAGATGTGATGAGACAGAGACAGAACAGCTGACACGGAGCGTGACTCTACAGATGTGACAGAGACAGAACAGCTGACACGGAGCGTGACTCTACAGATGTGATGAGACAGAACAGCTGACACGGAGCGTGACTCTACAGATGTGATGAGACAGAACAGCTGACACGGAGCGTGACTCTACAGATGTGATGTGACAGAGACAGAACAGCTGACACGGAGCGTGACTCTACAGATGTGATGAGACAGAGACAGAACAGCTGACACGGAGCGTGACTCTACAGATGTGATGAGACAGAACAGCTGACACGGAGCGTGACTCTACAGATGTGATGAGACAGAACAGCTGACACGGAGCGTGACTCTACAGATGTGACAGAGACAGAACAGCTGACACGGAGCGTGACTCTACAGATGTGATGAGACAGAGACAGAACAGCTGACACGGAGCGTGACTCTACAGATGTGACAGAGACAGAACAGCTGACACGGAGCGTGACTCTACAGATGTGATGTGACAGAGACAGAACAGCTGACACGGAGCGTGACTCTACAGATGTGATGTGACAGAGACAGAACAGCTGACACGGAGCGTGACTCTACAGATGTGATGTGACAGAGACAGAACAGCTGACACGGAGCGTGACTCTACAGATGTGATGTGACAGAGACAGAACAGCTGACACGGAGCGTGACTCTACAGATGTGATGTGACAGAGACAGAACAGCTGACACGGAGCGTGACTCTACAGATGTGACAGAGACAGAACAGCTGACACGGAGCGTGACTCTACAGATGTGACAGAGACAGAACAGCTGACACGGAGCGTGACTCTACAGATGTGACAGAGACAGAACAGCTGACACGGAGCGTGACTCTACAGATGTGACAGAGACAGAACAGCTGACACGGAGCGTGACTCTACAGATGTGACAGAGACAGAACAGCTGACACGGAGCGTGACTCTACAGATGTGACAGAGACAGAACAGCTGACACGGAGCGTGACTCTACAGATGTGATGAGACAGAGACAGAACAGCTGACACGGAGCGTGACTCTACAGATGTGACAGAGACAGAACAGCTGACACGGAGCGTGACTCTACAGATGTGATGTGACAGAGACAGAACAGCTGACACGGAGCGTGACTCTACAGATGTGATGAGACAGAACAGCTGACATGGAGCGCGACTCTACAGATGTGACAGAGACAGAAGAGCTGACCTGGAGCGCGACTCTACAGATGTGACAGAGACAGAACAGCTGACACGGAGCGTGACTCTACAGATGTGATGAGACAGAACAGCTGACACGGAGACAGAACGTGGAGCGTGACTCTACAGGTGTGACAGAGACAGAACAGCTGACACGGAGCGTGACTCTACAGATGTGATGAGACAGAACAGACAGAACAGCTGACACGGACAGAACGTGACTCTACAGATGTGATGAGACAGAGACAGAACAGCTGACACGGAGCGTAACTCTACAGATGTGACAGAGACAGAACAGCTGACATGGAGCGTGACTCTACAGATGTGATGTGACAGAGACAGAACAGCTGACACGAGCGTGACTCTACAGATGAGACAGAGACAGAACAGCTGACACGGAGCGTGACTCTACAGATGTGACAGAGACAGAACAGCTGACATGGAGCGTGACTCTACAGATGTGACGAGACAGAGACAGAACAGCTGACATGGAGCGTGACTCTACAGGTGTGATGAGACAGAGACAGAACAGCTGACACGGAGCGTGACTCTACAGATGTGACAGAGACAGAACAGCTGACACGGAGCATGACTCTACAGATGTGATGAGACAGAGACAGAACAGCTGACACGGAGCGTGACTCTACAGATGTGATGAGACAGAACAGCTGACATGGAGCGTGACTCTACAGATGTGATGAGACAGAGACAGAACAGCTGACACGGAGCGTGACTCTACAGGTGTGACAGAGACAGAACAGCTGACACGGAGCGTGACTCTACAGATGTGACAGAGACAGAACAGCTGACACGGAGCGTGACTCTACAGATGTGATAGAGACAGAACAGCTGACACGGAGCGTGACTCTACAGATGTGATGAGACAGAGACAGAACAGCTGACACGGAGCGTGACTCTACAGATGTGATGAGACAGAACAGCTGACACGGAGCGTGACTCTACAGATGTGACAGAGACAGAACAGCTGACATGGAGCGTGACTCTACAGATGTGACAGAGACAGAACAGCTGACATGGAGCGTGACTCTACAGATGTGACAGAGACAGAACAGCTGACACGGAGCGTGACTCTACAGATGTGATGAGACAGAGACAGAACAGCTGACACGGAGCGTGACTCTACAGATGTGATGTGACAGAGACAGAACAGCTGACACGGAGCGTGACTCTACAGATGTGACAGAGACAGAACAGCTGACACGGAGCGTGACTCTACAGATGTGATGAGACAGAACAGCTGACATGGAGCGTGACTCTACAGATGTGATGAGACAGAGACAGAACAGCTGACACGGAGCGTGACTCTACAGATGTGACAGAGACAGAACAGCTGACACGGAGCGTGACTCTACAGATGTGATGAGACAGAGACAGAACAGCTGACACGGAGCGTGACTCTACAGATGTGACAGAGACAGAACAGCTGACACGGAGCGTGACTCTACAGATGTGCAGAGACAGAACAGCTGACACGGAGCGTGACTCTACAGATGTGACAGAGACAGAACAGCTGGACACGATGTGATGAGACAGAACAGCTGTGACTCTACAGATGTGATGAGACAGAGACAGAACAGCTGACATGGAGCGTGACTCTACAGATGTGATGAGACAGAGACAGAACAGCTGACACGGAGCGTGACTCTACAGATGTGATGACAGAACAGCTGACACGGAGCGTGACTCTACAGATGTGATGAGACAGAACAGCTGACACGGAGCGTGACTCTACAGATGTGATGACAGAGACAGAACAGCTGACACGGAGCGTGACTCTACAGATGTGATGAGACAGAGACAGAACAGCTGACACGGAGCGTGACTCTACAGATGTGATGAGACAGAACAGCTGACACGGAGCGTGACTCTACAGATGTGATGAGACAGAACAGCTGACACGGAGCGTGACTCTACAGATGTGATGTGACAGAGACAGAACAGCTGACACGGAGCGTGACTCTACAGATGTGATGAGACAGAGACAGAACAGCTGACACGGAGCGTGACTCTACAGATGTGACAGAGACAGAACAGCTGACACGGAGCGTGACTCTACAGATGTGATGACAGAGACAGAACAGCTGACAGGAGACAGATGTGATGTGAGCTGACACGGAGCGTGACTCTACAGATGTGATGTGACAGAGACAGAACAGCTGACACGGAGCGTGACTTCTACAGATGTGATGGAGCGTGACTCTACAGATGTGATGTGACAGAGACAGAACAGCTGACACGGAGCGTGACTCTACAGATGTGATGAGACAGAGACAGAACAGCTGACACGGAGCGTGACTCTACAGATGTGACAGAGACAGAACAGCTGACACGGAGCGTGACTCTACAGATGTGACAGAGACAGAACAGCTGACACGGAGCGTGACTCTACAGATGTGACAGAGACAGAACAGCTGACACGGAGCGTGACTCTACAGATGTGACAGAGACAGAACAGCTGACATGGAGCGTGACTCTACAGATGTGACAGAGACAGAACAGCTGACACGGAGCGTGACTCTACAGATGTGACAGAGACAGAACAGCTGACACGGAGCGTGACTCTACAGATGTGATGTGACAGAGACAGAACAGCTGACACGGAGCGTGACTCTACAGATGTGACAGAGACAGAACAGCTGACACGGAGCGTGACTCTACAGATGTGATGTGACAGAGACAGAACAGCTGACACGGAGCGTGACTCTACAGATGTGATGAGACAGAACAGCTGACATGGAGCGTGACTCTACAGATGTGACAGAGACAGAACAGCTGACACGGAGCGTGACTCTACAGATGTGATGTGACAGAGACAGAACAGCTGACACGGAGCGTATCTCTACAGATGTGACAGAGACAGAACAGCTGACACGGAGCGTGACTCTACAGATGTGACAGAGACAGAACAGCTGACACGGAGCGTGACTCTACAGATGTGATGAGACAGAGACAGAACAGCTGACACGGAGCGTGACTCTACAGATGTGATGAGACAGAGACAGAACAGCTGACACGGAGCGTGACTCTACAGATGTGACAGAGACAGAACAGCTGACATGGAGCGTGACTCTACAGATGTGATGTGACAGAGACAGAACAGCTGACACGGAGCGTGACTCTACAGATGTGACAGAGACAGAACAGCTGACACGGAGCGTGACTCTACAGATGTGACAGAGACAGAACAGCTGACACGGAGCGTGACTCTACAGATGTGACAGAGACAGAACAGCTGACACGGAGCGTGACTCTACAGATGTGATGAGACAGAGACAGAACAGCTGACACGGAGCGTGACTCTACAGATGTGATGAGACAGAACAGCTGACACGGAGTGTGACTCT
>NC_068423.1:27804451-27971951 GCF_023373465.1 Oncorhynchus keta
ACTCTGTTTGTATTAGTGTGTGAAGGTGTTTATAAGGACTTGGCAAACGAGAGAGAGAGAGACAGAGAGAGAGACCTGTGTTCTGTTCTCATGTTTTCTCTGTTAATGAAAGAGTGAAACCCCAAACCTGTGTTCTGTTCTCATGTTTTCTCTGTTAATGAAAGAGTGAAACCGCAAACCTGTGTTCTGTTCTCATGTTTTCTCTGTTAATGAAAGAGTGAAACCGCAAACCTGTGTTCTGTTCTCATGTTTTCTCTGTTAATGAAAGAGTGAAACCCCAAACCTGTGTTCTGTTCTCATGTTTTCTCTGTTAATGAAACTGAAACAAACTGAAACAAATGTAACTTTAAATCAGTTTTTTCTAGTGCAGGTTCCAATTGAGGAGACTCAGTGTTTCTCAGTGTGTGTGTGTGTGTGTGTGTGTGTGTGTGTGTGTGTGTGTGTGTGTGTGTGTGTGTGTGTGTGTGTGTGTGTGTGTGTGTGTGTGTGTGTGTGTGTGTGTGTGTGTGTGTGTGTGTGTGTGTGTGTGTGTGTGTGTGTGTGTGTGTGTGTGTGTGTGTGTGTAACGGCGACTCAAACTAGGTGGATAGGCAACGTATCACCGTATCACCCTAAACATCACTGCAGTAGTCACGTGGGTTTAACCAGACAAAGATGTTCGGCAGGTAAAGCTGCACAATATACTACAAGACCATTCATCAGTGTGTTGGCGTCGACGATAGTTGAAAGTAATTACAGTATAATGTTAATGGGGCCTCTGTTCCATTTGGTGTCAGTGTTCTCTACCTGAATCCTCTGTTCCATTTGGTGTCAGTGTTCTCTACCTGAACCCTCTGTTCCATTTGGTGTCAGTGTTCTCCAGCTGAATCCTCTGTTCCATTTGGTGTCAGTGTTCTCTAACGGAACCCTCTGTTCCATTTGGTGTCAGTGTTCTCTACCTGAACCCTCTGTTCCATTTGGTGTCAGTGTTCTCTAAAGGAATCCTCTGTTCCATTTGGTGTCAGTGTTCTCTAACGGAATCCTCTGTTCCATTTGGTGTCAGTGTTCTCTAACGGAATCCTCTGTTCCATTTGGTGTCAGTGTTCTCTAACGGAATCCTCTGTTCCATTTGGTGTCAGTGTTCTCTAAAGGAATCCTCTGTTCCATTTGGTGTCAGTGTTCTCTAACGGACTCCTCTGTTCCATTTGGTGTCAGTGTTCTCTAACGGAATCCTCTGTTCCATTTGGTGTCAGTGTTCTCTAACTAAATCCTCTGTTCCATTTGGTGTCAGTGTTCTCTACCTGAACCCTCTGTTGCATTTGGTGTCAGTGTTCTCCAGCTGAATCCTCTGTTCCATTTGGTGTCAGTGTTCTCTAACGGAATCCTCTGTTCCATTTGGTGTCAGTGTTCTCTAACGGAATCCCATTTGCAGTTTGGTTCCCAGGTTGTTATGAACCCTTGTTCCATTTGGTGTCAGTGTTATCTCTGTTCCAGTTTGGTTATATTCTGAGTGAGATATCTCTGCAGTTTGGTTCAGGTTGTTATATTCTGTTCCATTTGGTGTCAGTGTTCTCTATCCTGCAGTGTTCCAGGTTGATATATTCTGAGTGAGATATCTCTGCAGTTTGGTTATATTCTGAGTCCATATTCTGCAGTTTGGTCAGTTGTTATTCTGAGTGAGATATCTCTGCAGTTTGGTTCCCAGGTTGTTATATTCTGAGTGAGATATCTCTGCAGTTTGGTTATATTCTGAGTGAGATATCTCTGCAGTTTGGTTCTCAGGTTGTTATATTCTGAGTGAGATATCTCTGCAGTTTGGTTCTCAGGTTGTTATATTCTGAGTGAGATATCTCTGCAGTTTGGTTATATTCTGAGTGAGATATCTCTGCAGTTTGGTTCTCAGGTTGATATATTCTGAGTGAGATATCTCTGCAGTTTGGTTATATTCTGAGTGAGATATCTCTGCAGTTTGGTTCTCAGGATGATATATTCTGAGCTGAGATATCTCTGCAGTTTGGTTCTCAGGTTGTTATATTCTGAGTGAGATATCTCTGCAGTTTGGTTATATTCTGAGTGAGATATCTCTGCAGTTTGGTTCTCAGGTTGTTATATTCTGAGTGAGATATCTCTGCAGTTTGGTTCTCAGGTTGTTATATTCTGAGTGAGATATCTCTGCAGTTTGGTTCTCAGTTTGGTTATATTCTGAGTGAGATATCTCTGCAGTTTGGTTCCCTGATATATCTGCAGTTTGGTTATATTCTGAGTGAGATATCTCTGCAGTTTGGTTCTCAGGTTGTTATATTCTGAGTGAGATATCTCTGCAGTTTGGTTCTCAGGTTGTTATATTCTGAGTGAGATATCTCTGCAGTTTGGTTATATTCTGAGTGAGATATCTCTGCAGTTTGGTTCTCAGGTTGTTATATTCTGAGTGAGATATCTCTGCAGTTTGGTTCCCAGGTTGTTATTCTGAGTTATCTCTGCAGTTTGAGATATCTCTGCAGTTTGGTTCTCAGGTTGTTATATTCTGAGTGAGATATCTCTGCAGGTTGGTTCTCAGGTTGATATATTCTGAGGTGAGATATCTCTGCAGTTTGGTTGCCAGGTTGTTATATTCTGAGTGAGATATCTCTGCAGTTTGGTTATATTCTGAGTGAGATATCGCTGCAGTTTGGTTCCCAGGTTGTTATATTCTGAGTGAGATATCTCTGCAGTTTGGTTCCCAGGTTGTTATATTCTGAGTGAGATATTTCTGCAGTTTGGTTATATTCTGAGTGAGATATCTCTGCAGTTTGGTTATATTCTGAGGTGAGATATATCTGCAGTTTGGTTATATTCTGAGGTGAGATATCTCTGCAGTTTGGTTATATTCTGAGGTGAGATATCTCTGCAGTTTGGTTATATTCTGAGGTGAGATATATCTGCAGTTTGGTTATATTCTGAGGTGAGATATCTCTGCAGTTTGGTTATATTCTGAGGTGAGATATCTCTGCAGTTTGGTTGCCAGGTTGTTATATTCTGAGTGAGATATCTCTGCAGTTTGGTTCTCAGGTTGTTATATTCTGAGTGAGATATCTCTGCAGTTTGGTTATATTCTGAGTGAGATATCTCTGCAGTTTGGTTCTCAGGTTGTTATATTCTGAGTGAGATATCGCTGCAGTTTGGTTCCCAGGTTGTTATATTCTGAGTGAGATATCTCTGCAGTTTGGTTCCCAGGTGGTTATATTCTCAGTGAGATATCTCTGCAGTTTGGTTCTCAGGTTGTTATATTCTGAGTGAGATATCTCTGCAGTTTGGTTATATTCTGAGTGAGATATCTCTGCAGTTTGGTTCCCAGGTTGTTATATTCTGAGGTGAGATATCTCTGCAGTTTGGTTATATTCTGAGTGAGATATCTCTGCAGTTTGGTTCTCAGGTTGTTATATTCTGAGTGAGATATCGCTGCAGTTTGGTTCCCAGGTTGTTATATTCTGAGTGAGATATCTCTGCAGTTTGGTTCCCAGGTGGTTATATTCTGAGTGAGATATCTCTGCAGTTTGGTTCTCAGGTTGTTATATTCTGAGTGAGATATCTCTGCAGTTTGGTTATATTCTGAGTGAGATATCTCTGCAGTTTGGTTATATTCTGAGTGAGATATCTCTGCAGTTTGGTTCCCAGGTTGTTATATTCTGAGTGAGATATCTCTGCAGTTTGGTTCCCAGGTGGTTATATTCTGAGTGAGATATCTCTGCAGTTTGGTTCTCAGGTTGTTATATTCTGAGTGAGATATCTCTGCAGTTTGGTTATATTCTGAGTGAGATATCTCTGCAGTTTGGTTCTCAGGTTGTTATATTCTGAGTGAGATATCTCTGCAGTTTGGTTCCCAGGTTGTTATATTCTGAGTGAGATATCTCTGCAGTTTGGTTCCCAGGTTGTTATATTCTGAGTGAGATATCTCTGCAGTTTTGGTTATATTCTGAGTGAGATATCTCTGCAGTTTGGTTCCCAGGTTTGGTTATATTCTGAGTGAGATATCTCTGCAGTTTGGTTCTCAGGTTGTTATATTCTGAGTGAGATATCTCTGCAGTTTGGTTATATATCTGAGTGAGATATCTCTGCAGTTTGGTTCCCAGGTTGTTATATTCTGAGTGAGATATCTCTGCAGTTTGGTTCCAGGTTGTTATATTCTGAGTGAGATATCTCTGCAGTTTGGTTAGGTATATATTCTGAGTGAGATAT
Organism: Oncorhynchus keta; assembly: GCF_023373465.1. Taxonomy (NCBI): domain Eukaryota; kingdom Metazoa; phylum Chordata; class Actinopteri; order Salmoniformes; family Salmonidae; genus Oncorhynchus; species Oncorhynchus keta. Next base: position 27,808,646 of record NC_068423.1, read on the forward strand.
CTCTGCAGTTTGGTTCTCAGGATGATATATTCTGAGTGAGATATCTCTGCAGTTTGGTTCTCAGGTTGTTATATTCTGAGTGAGATATCTCTGCAGTTTGGTTAGTTATTCTGAGTGAGATATCTCTGCAGTTTGGTTCTCAGGTTGTTATATTCTGGTTATATTCTGTTATCTCTGCAGTTTGGTTGGTTATATTCTGAGTGAGATATCTCTGCAGTTTGGTTATATTCTGAGTGAGATATCTCTGCAGTTTGGTTCTCATATATTCTGAGTGAGATATCTCTGCAGTTTGGTTCTCAGGTTGTTATATTCTGAGTGAGATATCTCTGCAGTTTGGTTCCCAGGTTGTTATATTCTGAGTGAGATATCTCTGCAGTTTGGTTCCCAGGTGGTTATATTCTGAGTGAGATATCTCTGCAGTTTGGTTCTCAGGTTGTTATATTCTGAGTGAGATATCTCTGCAGTTTGGTTATATTCTGAGTGAGATATCTCTGCAGTTTGGTTCCCAGGTTGTTATATTCTGAGTGAGATATCTCTGCAGTTTGGTTATATTCTGAGTGAGATATCTCTGCAGTTTGGTTCTCAGGTTGTTATATTCTGAGTGAGATATCTCTGCAGTTTGGTTCCCAGGTTGTTATATTCTGAGTGAGATATCTCTGCAGTTTGGTTCCCAGGTGGTTATATTCTGAGTGAGATATCTCTGCAGTTTGGTTCTCAGGTTGTTATATTCTGAGTGAGATATCTCTGCAGTTTGGTTATATTCTGAGTGAGATATCTCTGCAGTTTGGTTCTCAGGTTGTTATATTCTGAGTGAGATATCGCTGCAGTTTGGTTCCCAGGTTGTTATATTCTGAGTGAGATATCTCTGCAGTTTGGTTCCCAGGTGGTTATATTCTGAGTGAGATATCTCTGCAGTTTGGTTCTCAGGTTGTTATATTCTGAGTGAGATATCTCTGCAGTTTGGTTATATTCTGAGTGAGATATCTCTGCAGTTTGGTTCTCAGGTTGTTATATTCTGAGTGAGATATCGCTGCAGTTTGGTTCCCAGGTTGTTATATTCTGAGTGAGATATCTCTGCAGTTTGGTTCCCAGGTTGTTATATTCTGAGTGAGATATCTCTGCAGTTTGGTTATATTCTGAGTGAGATATCTCTGCAGTTTGGTTATATTCTGAGGTGAGATATATATGCAGTTTGGTTATATTCTGAGGTGCGATATCTCTGCAGTTTGGTTATATTCTGAGGTGAGATATCTCTACAGTTTGGTTCCCAGGTGGTTATATTCTGAGTGAGATATCTCTGCAGTTTCGTTCTCAGGTTGATATATTCTGAGTGAGATATCTCTGCAGTTTGGTTATATTCTTATTGAGATATCTCTGCAGTTTGGTTGCCAGGTTGTTATATTCTGAGTGAGATATCTCTGCAGTTTGGTTCTCAGGTTGTTATATTCTGAGTCAGATATCTCTGCAGTTTGGTTATATTCTGAGTGAGATATCTCTGCAGTTTGGTTATATTCTGAGTGAGATATCTCTGCAGTTTGGTTCTCAGGATGATATATTCTGAGTGAGATATCTCTGCAGTTTGGTTATATTCTGAGTGAGAAATCTCTGCAGTTTGGTTCTCAGGATGATATATTCTGAGGTGAGATATCTCTGCAGTTTGGTTCTCAGGTTGTTATATTCTTAGTGAGATATATCTGCAGTTTGGTTATATTCTGAGTGAGATATCTCTGCAGTTTGGTTCTCAGGTTGTTATATTCTGAGTGAGATATCTCTGCAGTTTGGTTATATTCTGAGTGAGATATCTCTGCAGTTTGGTTATATTCTGAGTGAGATATCTCTGCAGTTTGGTTATATTCTGAGTGAGATATCTCTGCAGTTTGGTTCTCAGGTTGTTATATTCTGAGTGAGATATCTCTGCAGTTTGGTTCTCAGGTTGTTATATTCTGAGTGAGATATCTCTGCAGTTTGGTTATATTCTGAGTGAGATATCTCTGCAGTTTGGTTCTCAGGTTGTTATATTCTGAGTGAGATATCTCTGCAGTTTGGTTCCCAGGTTGTTATATTCTGAGTGAGATATCTCTGCAGTTTGGTTCTCAGGTTGTTATATTCTGAGTGAGATATCTCTGCAGTTTGGTTATATTCTGAGTGAGATATCTCTGCAGTTTGGTTATATTCTGAGTGAGATATCTCTGCAGTTTGGTTCCCAGGTTGTTATATTCTGAGTGAGATATCTCTGCAGTTTGGTTCCCAGGTTGTTATATTCTGAGTGAGATATCTCTGCAGTTTGGTTATATTCTGAGTGAGATATCTCTGCAGTTTGGTTATATTCTGAGTGAGATATCTCTGCAGTTTGGTTATATTCTGAGTGAGATATCTCTGCAGTTTGGTTCTAGGTTGTTATATCTCTGGTGAGATATCTCTGCAGTTTCTGCAGTTTGGTTCTCAGGTTATATTCTGAGGTGAGATATCTCTGCAGTTTGGTTATATTCTGAGGTGAGATATCTCTGCAGTTTGGTTGCCAGGTTGTTATATTCTGAGTGAGATATCTCTGCAGTTTGGTTCTCAGGTTGTTATATTCTGAGTGAGATATCTCTGCAGTTTGGTTATATTCTGAGTGAGATATCTCTGCAGTTTGGTTCTCAGGTTGTTATATTCTGAGTGAGATATCGCTGCAGTTTGGTTCCCAGGTTGTTATATTCTGAGTGAGATATCTCTGCAGTTTGGTTCCCAGGTGGTTATATTCTGAGTGAGATATCTCTGCAGTTTGGTTCTGGATATCTCTGCAGTTTGGTTAATATTCTGAAATATCTCTGTAGTTATTGTTATAGATATCTCTGCAGTTTGGTTATATTCTATCTCTGCAGTTTGAGATATCTTCTCAGGTTGTTATATTCTGAGTGAGATATCTCTGCAGGTTGGGTCTAGGTCCCTAGTTTGGTTATATTCTGGAGAAACCTGAGAGGAACCGTTTGGTTCTCAGCTATCGTCTATATTCTGAGTGAGATATCTCTGGTTTGGTTCCCAGGTTGTTATATTCTGAGGTTATATCTGGCTGTGCAGTTTGGTAGAGTGAGATATCTCTACAGTTTGGTTCTCAGGTTGTTAACTGATGAGATATCCAAGATGTTCCCAATGGTTATATTCATGAAATCTCTGCAGTTTGGTTCTCAGGTTGATATATTCTGAGACATCTCTGCAGCACAGTCAGGTGGACTGGGGATAGCAGTTTGGTTCTCAGGATATTCTGCCTTGCAGTTTGGTTCCTGGTTTGGTTCAGGTTGTTAGGGTATTCTGAGTGAGATATCTGGGGACTGCAGGTTCAGGTGGTTCTCTGCAGTTTGATATTCTGAGAGTGAGATATCTCTGCAGTTTGGTTCTGAGGTTGATTCATATATCTGAGGACACTCTGCAGTTTGGTTCTCAGGTTGTTATATTCTGAGTGAGATATCTGCAGATCTGAAATATCTGCAGTTTGGTTATATTCTGAGTGAGATATCTCTAGTTTGGTTCTCATATTCTGCAGTTTGGTTATATTCTGAGGTGAGATATAATATTCTGGAGGCTGCAGTTTGGGTCAGGTTGTGGCCCAGTTTGGTTCATTCTGAGTGACATATCTCTGCAGTTTTTTATATTCTGTGAGATATCTCTGGTTTGACATATTCTGAAGATATCGCAGGAAGGATTATTCTGGTGAGATATCTCTGCACTTTGCCAAAGCACATCCCCCACATACTGAGGAGATATCTCAACCACCAACTGAGGTGACCATCCTGAGATATTCTGAGAGTATGGCCCAGGTTGTTATATTCTGAGATCTCTGCAGTTTGGTTCCCAGGTTGTTATATTCTGAGGGGAGAGACAGGCCGCCACAACAGTGAATCAACCCACCCAGGTGACGAGATATCTCCCAGGGTTACTGGCACGAGATATCCCTGCAGCCAGTTGACTCAGCCCCAGTTTGATATTCTAGAGGCAGAGATAGTGGAAAGAGGGAACTGCAGAGACAGCATATTCGTGGTTCAGATATCCCACTCTGGGCAGTTTGGTTCTCAGGTTGATATCATATGACCCACTGAAGTGAGATGAGATCTCTGCAGTAAAGACTTAAAGGTTGAGACCTGAGTTTGGTATATTCTGACATGGGTAGGCAGACCGTTCCATAAAAATGGAGCTCTATATTCTGAGTGAATAGCCCTCTCCAGCTGTTTGCTGAGTGAGATTCTCTGCAGTTTGGTTCTCAATTCTAGGGACAATTAGGAGGCTCTGCAGTTTGGTGAGGTTGTTAGTTTGACCATTCTGAGTGAGATATCCCTGTAGTTTGGTTCTCAGGTTATATATTCTGACCTGAGATATCCCTTTGGTTATATTCTGAGTGAGATCAGTTTGACAGGAAGCCAGGTTGAGAGGCTATTCTGGTTTGGTTCTCAGTGAGATATCTTTTTTTGGTTCTAGTCAGATTCTGGTATTCACTCTGCAGTTTGATTATATTCTGAGGTGAGATATCTCTGCAGTTTGGTTATATTCTGAGTGAGATATCTCTGCAGTTTGGTTATATTCTGAGTGAGATATCTCTGCAGTTTGGTTCTCAGGTTGTTATATTCTGAGTGAGATATCTCTGCAGTTTGGTTCTCAGGTTGTTATATTCTGAGTGAGATATCTCTGCAGTTTGGTTATATTCTGAGTGAGATATCTCTGCAGTTTGGTTCCCAGGTTGTTATATTCTGAGTGAGATATCTCTGCAGTTTGGTTCTCAGGTTGTTATATTCTGAGTGAGATATCTCTGCAGTTTGGTTCTCAGGTTGTTATATTCTGAGTGAGATATCTCTGCAGTTTGGTTATATTCTGAGTGAGATATCTCTGCAGTTTGGTTCCCAGGTTGTTATATTCTGAGGTGAGATATCTCTGCAGTTTGGTTATATTCTGAGTGAGATATCTCTGCAGTTTGGTTCTCAGGTTGTTATATTCTGAGTGAGATATCTCTGCAGTTTGGTTCCCAGGTTGTTATATTCTGAGTGAGATATCTCTGCAGTTTGGTTCCCAGGTTGTTATATTCTGAGTGAGATATCTCTGCAGTTTGGTTATATTCTGAGTGAGATATCTCTGCAGTTTGGTTCCCAGGTTGTTATATTCTGAGTGAGATATCTCTGCAGTTTGGTTCCCAGGTTGTTATATTCTGAGTGAGATATCTCTGCAGTTTGGTTCCCAGGTGGTTATATTCTGAGTGAGATATCTCTGCAGTTTGGTTCTCAGGTTGTTATATTCTGAGTGAGATATCTCTGCAGTTTGGTTCCCATTGTTATCTGAGTGAGATATCTCTGCAGTTTGGTTCTCAGGTTGTTATATTCTGAGTGAGATATCTCTGCAGTTTGGTTCCCAGGTTGTTATATTCTGAGTGAGATATCTCTGCAGTTTGGTTCCCAGGTTGTTATATTCTGAGTGAGATATCTCTGCAGTTTGGTTATATTCTGAGATATCTCTGCAGTTTGGTTCTCTGCAGTTTGGTTATATTCTGAGTGAGATATCTCTGCAGTTTGGTTCTATTGTTATATTCTGAGGTTATCTCTGCAGTTTGGTTCCCATATTCTGAGTGAGATATCTCTGCAGTTTGGTTCCCAGGTTGATTATATTCTGAGTGAGATATCTCTGCAGTTTGGTTCTCAGGTTGATATATTCTGAGTGAGATATCTCTGCAGTTTGGTTATATTCTGAGTGAGATATCTCTGCAGTTTGGTTCCCAGGTTGTTATATTCTGAGTGAGATATCTCTGCAGTTTGGTTCTCAGGTTGTTATATTCTGAGTGAGATATCTCTGCAGTTTGGTTATATTCTGAGTGAGATATCTGAGTCTGCAGTTTGGTTCTCAGGTTGTTATATTCTGAGTGAGATATCTCTGCAGTTTGGTTCCCAGTTTGTTATTCTGAGTGAGATATCTCTGCAGTTTGGTTCCCAGGTTGTTATATTCTGAGTGAGATATCTCTGCAGTTTGGTTCTCAGGTTGTTATATTCTGAGTGAGATATCTCTGCAGTTTGGTTATATTCTGAGTCTCTGCAGTTTGGTTATATTCTGAGTGAGATATCAGGTTGGTTATATTCTGAGTGAGATATCTCTGCAGTTTGGTTCTCAGGTTGTTATATTCTGAGTGAGATATCTCTGCAGTTTGGTTCTGAGTGAGATATCTCAGTTTGTTGATTATATTCTGAGTGAGATATCTCTGCAGTTTGGTTCTCAGGTTGTTATATTCTGAGTGAGATATCTCTGCAGTTTGGTTATATTCTGAGTGAGATATCTCTGCAGTTTGTTATATTCTGTTCTCAGGTTGGTTCTATATTCTGAGTGAGATATCTCTGCAGTTTGGTTCCCAGGTTATCTCTGTTATATTCTGAGTGAGATATCTCTGCAGTTTGGTTCTCAGGTTGTTATATTCTGAGTGAGATATCTCTGCAGTTTGGTTCTCAGGTTGTTATATTCTGAGTGAGATATCTCTGCAGTTTGGTTATATTATCTCTGTTATCTCTGCAGTTTGTTCTCAGGTTATATTCTGAGTGAGATATCTCTGCAGTTTGGTTCCCAGGTTGATATATTCTGAGTGAGATATCTCTGCAGTTTGGTTCTCAGGTTGTTATATTCTGAGTGAGATATCTCTGCAGTTTGGTTCTCAGGTTGTTATATTCTGAGTGAGATATCTCTGCAGTTTGGTTATATTCTGAGTGAGATATCTCTGCAGTTTGGTTCTCAGGTTGTTATATTCTGAGTGAGATATCTCTGCAGTTTTGTTATATTCTGAGTGAGATATCTCTGCAGTTTGGTTCTCAGGTGGTTATATTCTGAGTGAGATATCTCTGCAGTTTGGTTCTCAGGTTGTTATATTCTGAGTGAGATATATCTCTGCAGTTTGGTTATATTCTGAGTGAGATATCTCTGCAGTTTGGTTCTCAGGTTGATATATCTGCATATTCTGAGTGAGATATCTCTGCAGTTTGATATTCTGATGAGATATCTCTGCAGTTTGGTTCTCAGGTTGTTATATTCTGAGTGAGATATCTCTGCAGTTTGGTTCCCAGGTTGTTATATTCTGAGTGAGATATCTCTGCAGTTTGGTTATATTCTGAGTGAGATATCTCTGCAGTTTGGTTCTCAGGTTGTTATATTCTGAGTGAGATATCTCTGCAGTTTGGTTCCCAGGTTGTTATATTCTGAGTGAGATATCTCTGCAGTTTGGTTCTCAGGTTGTTATATTCTGAGTGAGATATCTCTGCAGTTTGGTTCTCAGGTTGTTATATTCTGAGTGAGATATCTCTGCAGTTTGGTTATATTCTGAGTGAGATATCTCTGCAGTTTGGTTCTCAGGTTGTTATATTCTGAGTGAGATATCTCTGCAGTTTGGTTCTCAGGTTGTTATATTCTGAGTGAGATATCTCTGCAGTTTGGTTCTCATGTTGTTATATTCTGAATTAGATATCTCTGCAGTTTGGTTCTCAGGTTGATATATTCTGAGTGAGATATCTCTGCAGTTTGGTTCTCAGGTTGTTATATTCTGAGTGAGATATCTCTGCAGTTTGGTTCCCAGGTTGTTATATTCTGAGTGAGATATCTCTGCAGTTTGGTTCTCAGGTTGTTATATTCTGAGTGAGATATCTCTGCAGTTTGGTTCCCAGGTTGTTTGGTTGTTATATTCTGAGTGAGATATCTCTGCAGTTTGGTTCCCAGGTTGTTATATTCTGAGTGAGATATCTCTGCAGTTTGGTTATATTCTGGTGAGATATTCTGCAGTTTGAGATATCTCAGGTTGTTTATTCTGAGTGAGATATCTCTGCAGTTTGGTTATATTCTGAGTGAGATATCTCTGCAGTTTGGTTCCCAGGTTGTTATATTCTGAGTGAGATATCTCTGCAGTTTGGTTCTCAGGTTGTTATATTCTGAGTGAGATATCTCTGCAGTTTGGTTCCCTGAGGTATCTCTGCAGTTATATTCTGAGTGAGATATCTCTGCAGTTTGGTTCTCAGGTTGTTATATTCTGAGTGAGATATCTGGTTATATTCTGAGTGAGATATCTCTGCAGTTTGGTTCTCAGGTTGTTATATTCTGAGTGAGATATCTCTGCAGTTTGGTTCTCAGGTTGTTATATTCTGAGTGAGATATCTCTGCAGTTTGGTTCCCAGGTTGTTATATTCTGAGTGAGATATCTCTGCAGTTTGGTTCCCAGGTTGTTATATTCTGAGTGAGATATCTCTGCAGTTTGGTTCTCAGGTTGTTATATTCTGAGTGAGATATCTCTGCAGTTTGGTTATATTCTGAGGTTGATATATTGCAGTTTGGTTATATTCTGAGATATCTCTGCAGTTTGGTTATATTCTGAGGTGAGGTATCTCTACAGTTTGGTTCCCAGGTGGTTATATTCTGAGTGAGATATCTCTGCAGTTTGGTTCTCAGGTTGATATATTCTGAGTGAGATATCTCTGCAGTTTGGTTATATTCTGAGTGAGATATCTCTGCAGTTTGGTTCTCAGGTTGTTATATTCTGAGTGAGATATCTCTGCAGTTTGGTTCTCAGGTTGTTATATTCTGAGTGAGATATCTCTGCAGTTTGGTTATATTCTGAGTGAGATATCTCTGCAGTTTGGTTATATTCTGAGTGAGATATCTCTGCAGTTTGGTTCCCAGGTTGTTATATTCTGAGTGAGATATCTCTGCAGTTTGGTTCCCAGGTTGTTATATTCTGAGTGAGATATCTCTGCAGTTTGGTTCTCAGGTTGATATATTCTGAGTGAGATATCTCTGCAGTTTGGTTATATTCTGTGAGATATCTCTGCAGTTTGGTTCTAGGTTGTTATATTCTGAGTGAGATATCTCTGCAGTTTGGTTCCCAGGTTGTTATATTCTGAGTGAGATATCTCTGCAGTTTGGTTCCCAGGTTGTTATATTCTGAGTGAGATATAGTTTGGTTATATTCTGAGTGAGATATCTCTGCAGTTTGGTTCCCAGGTTGTTATATTCTGAGTGAGATATCTCTGCAGTTTGGTTCCCAGGTTGTTATATTCTGAGTGAGATATCTCTGCAGTTTGGTTCTCAGGTTGTTATATTCTGAGTGAGATATCTCTGCAGTTTGGTTCCCAGGTTGTTATATTCTGAGTGAGATATCTCTGCAGTTTGGTTCCCAGGTTGTTATATTCTGAGTGAGATATCTCTGCAGTTTGGTTCTCAGGTTGTTATATTCTGAGTGAGATATCTCTGCAGTTTGGTTATATTCTGAGTGAGATATCTCTGCAGTTTGGTTCTCAGGTTGTTATATTCTGAGTGAGATATCTCTGCAGTTTGGTTCCCAGGTTGTTATATTCTGAGTGAGATATCTCTGCAGTTTGGTTCCCAGGTTGTTATATTCTGAGTGAGATATCTCTGCAGTTTGGTTCTCAGGTTGTTATATTCTGAGTGAGATATCTCTGCAGTTTGGTTCTCAGGTTGTTATATTCTGAGTGAGATATCTCTGCAGTTTGGTTCTCAGGTTGTTATATTCTGAGTGAGATATCTCTGCAGTTTGGTTCTCAGGTTGTTATATTCTGAGTGAGATATCTCTGCAGTTTGGTTCCCAGGTTGTTATATTCTGAGTGAGATATCTCTGCAGTTTGGTTATATTCTGAGTGAGATATCTCTGCAGTTTGGTTCTCAGGTTGATATATCTGATTCTCTGCAGTTTGGTTATATTCTGAGTGAGATATCTCTGCAGTTTGGTTCCCAGGTTGTTATATTCTGAGTGAGATATCTCTGCAGTTTGGTTCTATATTCTGAGGAGATATCTCTGCAGTTTGGTTATATTCTGAGTGAGATATCTCTGCAGTTTGGTTCCAGGTTGTTATATTCTGAGTGAGATATCTCTGCAGTTTGGTTCTCAGGTTGTTATATTTCTGAGTGAGATATCTCTGCAGTTTGGTTATATTCTGAGTGAGATATCTCTGCAGTTTGGTTCTCAGGTTGTTATATTCTGAGTGAGATATCTCTGCAGTTTGGTTCCCAGGTTGTTATATTCTGAGTGAGATATCTCTGCAGTTTGGTTCCCAGGTTATATATTCTGAGTGAGATATCTCTGCAGTTTGGTTCTCAGGTTGTTATATTCTGAGTGAGATATCTCTGCAGTTTGGTTATATTCTGAGTGAGATATCTCTGCAGTTTGGTTCTCAGGTTGTTATATTCTGAGTGAGATATCTCTGCAGTTTGGTTCCCAGGTTGTTATATTCTGAGTGAGATATCTCTGCAGTTTCTCTGCAGTTTGGTTCCCAGGTTGTTATATTCTGAGTGAGATATCTCTGCAGTTTGGTTCTCAGGTTGTTATATTCTGAGTGAGATATCTCTGCAGTTTGGTTGATATATTCTGAGTGAGATATCTCTGCAGTTTGGTTATATTCTTAGTGAGATCTCTGCAGTTTGGTTCCAGGTTGTTATATTCTGAGTGAGATATCTCTGCAGTTTGGTTCTCAGGTTGTTATATTCTGAGTGAGATATCTCTGCAGTTTGGTTCTCAGGTTGTTATATTCTGAGTGAGATATCTCTGCAGTTTGGTTCCCAGGTTGTTATATTCTGAGTGAGATATCTCTGCAGTTTGGTTCCCAGGTTGTTATATTCTGAGTGAGATATCTCTGCAGTTTGGTTCTCAGGTTGTTATATTCTGAGTGAGATATCTCTGCAGTTTGGTTCCCAGGTTGTTATATTCTGAGTGAGATATCTCTGCAGTTTGGTTCCCAGGTTGTTCTATTCTGAGTGAGATATCTCTGAGTTTGGTTATATATATTCTGAGTGAGATATCTCTGCAGTTTGGTTCTCAGGTTGTTATATTCTGAGTGAGATATCTCTGCAGTTTGGTTCCCAGGTTGTTATATTCTGAGTGAGATATCTCTGCAGTTTGGTTATATTCTGGTATCTCAGGTTGATATATTCTGAGTGAGATATCTCTGCAGTTTGGTTCCCAGGTTGTTATATTCTGAGTGAGATATCTCTGCAGTTTGGTTCCCAGGTTGTTATATTCTGAGTGAGATATCTCTGCAGTTTGGTTCTCAGGTTGTTATATTCTGAGTGAGATATCTCTGCAGTTTGGTTATATTCTGAGTGAGATATCTCTGCAGTTTGGTTCTCAGGTTGTTATATTCTGAGTGAGATATCTCTGCAGTTTGGTTCCCAGGTTGTTATATTCTGAGTGAGATATCTCTGCAGTTTGGTTCCCAGGTATATTCTGAGTGAGATATCTCTTTTGGTTCTCAGGTTGTTATATTCTGAGTGAGATATCTCTGCAGTTTGGTTCTTCCCAGGTTATCTCTGTTATATTCTGAGTGAGATATCTCTGCAGTTTGGTTCTCAGGTTGTTATATTCTGAGTGAGATATCTCTGCAGTTTGGTTCTGAGTGAGATATCTCTGGTTTGGTTCTCAGGTATATTCTGAGTGAGATATCTCTGCAGTTTGGTTCTCAGGTTGTTATATTCTGAGTGAGATATCTCTGCAGTTTGGTTATATTCTGAGTGAGATATCTCTGCAGTTTGGTTATATTCTGAGTGAGATATCTCTGCAGTTTGGTTCTCAGGTTGTTATATTCTGAGTGAGATATCTCTGCAGTTTGGTTCTCAGGTTGTTATATTCTGAGTGAGATATCTCTGCAGTTTGGTTATATTCTGAGTGAGATATCTCTGCAGTTTGGTTCCCAGGTTGTTATATTCTGAGTGAGATATCTCTGCAGTTTGGTTATATTCTGAGTGAGATATCTCTGCAGTTTGGTTCTCAGGTGGTTATATTCTGAGTGAGATATCTCTGCAGTTTGGTTCCCAGGTTGTTATATTCTGAGTGAGATATCTCTGCAGTTTGGTTCTCAGGTTGTTATATTCTGGTTATCTCTGCAGTTTGGTTCTCAGGTTGTTATATTCTGAGTGAGATATCTCTGCAGTTTGGTTCCCAGGTTGTTATATTCTGAGTGAGATATCTCTGCAGTTTGGTTCCCAGGTTGTTATATTCTGAGTGAGATATCTCTGCAGTTTGGTTCTCAGGTTGTTATATTCTGAGTGAGATATATCTCTGCAGTTTGGTTATATTCTGAGTGAGATATTTCTGCAGTTTGGTTCCCAGGTTGTTATATTCTGAGTGAGATATCTCTGCAGTTTGGTTCCCAGGTTGATATATATTCTGAGTGAGATATCTCTGCAGTTTGGTTCTCAGGTTGTTATATTCTGAGTGAGATATCTCTGCAGTTTGGTTCTCAGGATGATATATTCTGAGTGAGATATCTCTGCAGTTTGGTTATATTCTGAGTGAGATATCTCTGCAGTTTGGTTCTCATATATTCTGAGTGAGATATCTCTGCAGTTTGGTTATTTCTGAGGTTATCTCTGCAGTATATTCTGAGTGAGATATCTCTGCAGTTTGGTTCCCAGGTTGTTATATTCTGAGTGAGATATCTCTGCAGTTTCGTTCTCAGGTTGATATATTCTGAGTGAGATATCTCTGCAGTTTGGTTATATTCTTATTGAGATATCTCTGCAGTTTGGTTGCCAGGTTGTTATATTCTGAGTGAGATATCTCTGCAGTTTGGTTCTCAGGTTGTTATATTCTGAGTCAGATATCTCTGCAGTTTGGTTATATTCTGAGTGAGATATCTCTGCAGTTTGGTTCTCAGGTTGTTATATTCTGAGTGAGATATCGCTGCAGTTTGGTTCCCAGGTTGTTATATTCTGAGTGAGATATCTCTGCAGTTTGGTTCCCAGGTGGTTATATTCTGAGTGAGATATCTCTGCAGTTTGGTTCTCAGGTTGTTATATTCTGAGTGAGATATCTCTGCAGTTTGGTTATATTCTGAGTGAGATATCTCTGCAGTTTGGTTCTCAGGTTGTTATATTCTGAGTGAGATATCTCTGCAGTTTGGTTCCCAGGTTGTTATATTCTGAGTGAGATATCTCTGCAGTTTGGTTATATTCTGAGTGAGATATCTCTGCAGTTTGGTTCCCAGGTTGTTATATTCTGAGTGAGATATCTCTGCAGTTTGGTTCCCAGGTTGTTATATTCTGAGTGAGATATCTCTGCAGTTTGGTTCTCAGGTTGATATATTCTGAGTGAGATATCTCTGCAGTTTGGTTATATTCTCATTGAGACATCTCTGCAGTTTGGTTCCAGGTTGTTATATTCTGAGTGAGATATCTCTGCAGTTTGGTTCTCAGGTTGTTATATTCTGAGTGAGATATCTCTGCAGTTTGGTTGTTATATTCTGAGTGAGATATCTCTGCAGTTTGGTTCTCAGGTTGTTATATTCTGAGTGAGATATCTCTGCAGTTTGGTTCCCAGGTTGTTATATTCTGAGTGAGATATCTCTGCAGTTTGGTTCCCAGGTTGTTATATTCTGAGTGAGATATCTCTGGTTCTCAGGTTGTTATATTCTGAGTGAGATTCTCTGGTTTGGTTATATTCTGAGTGAGATATCTCTGCAGTTTGGTTCTCAGGTTGTTATATTCTGAGTGAGATATCTCTGCAGTTTGGTTCCCAGGTTGTTATATTCTGAGTGAGATATCTCTGCAGTTTGGTTATATTCTGAGTGAGATATCTCTGCAGTTTGGTTCCCAGGTTGTTATATTCTGAGTGAGATATCTCTGCAGTTTGGTTCTCAGGTTGTTATATTCTGAGTGAGATATCTCTGCAGTTTGGTTCTCAGGTTGATATATTCTGAGTGAGATATCTCTGCAGTTTTGTTATATTCTGAGTGAGATATCTCTGCAGTTTGGTTCTCAGGTTGTTATATTCTGAGTGAGATATCTCTGCAGTTTGGTTCCCAGGTTGATATATTCTGAGTGAGATATCTCTGCAGTTTGGTTCTCAGGTTGATATATTCTGAGTGAGATATCTCTGCAGTTTGGTTATATTCTGAGTGAGATATCTCTGCAGTTTGGTTCTCAGGTTGATATATTCTGAGTGAGATATCTCTGCAGTTTGGTTCTCAGGTTGTTATATTCTGAGTGAGATATCTCTGCAGTTTGGTTATATTCTGAGTGAGATATCTCTGCAGTTTGGTTCCCAGGTTGTTATATTCTGAGTGAGATATCTCTGCAGTTTGGTTCTCAGGTTGATATATTCTGAGTGAGATATCTCTGCAGTTTGGTTATATTCTGAGTGAGATATCTCTGCAGTTTGGTTCTCAGGTTGTTATATTCTGAGTGAGATATCTCTGCAGTTTGGTTCCCAGGTTGTTATATTCTGAGTGAGATATCTCTGCAGTTTGGTTATATTCTGAGTGAGATATCTCTGCAGTTTGGTTATATTCTGAGTGAGATATCCCTGCAGTTTGGTTATATTCTGAGGTGAGATATCTCTACAGTTTGGTTATATTCTGAGGTGAGATATCTCTGCAGTTTGGTTGCCAGGTTGTTATATTCTGAGTGAGATATCTCTGCAGTTTGGTTATATTCTGAGGTGCGATATCTCTGCAGTTTGGTTATATTCTGAGGTGAGATTTCTCTACAGTTTGGTTCCCAGGTGGTTATATTCTGAGGTGAGATATCTCTGCAGTTTGGTTATATTCTGAGTGAGATATATCTGCAGTTTGGTTATATTCTGAGGTGAGATATCTATGCAGTTTGGTTATATTCTGAGGTGAGATATCTCTGCAGTTTGGTTCCAGGTTGTTATATTCTGAGTGAGATATCTCTGCAGTTTGGTTATATTCTGAGTGAGATATCTCTGCAGTTTGGTTATATTCTGAGGTGAGATATATTTTGGTTATATTCTGAGTGAGATATCTCTGCAGTTTGGTTATATTCTGAGTGAGATATCTCTGTTTGGTTCCCAGGTGGTTATATTCTGGTGAGATATCTCTGCAGTTTGGTTATATTCTGAGTGAGATATCTCTTTGGTTTGGTTATCTCTGCAGTTTGTTATATTCTGAGTGAGATATCTCTGCAGTTTGGTTCCAGGTTGTTATATTCTGAGTGAGATATCTCTGCAGTTTGGTTCTCAGGTTGTTATATTCTGAGTGAGATATCTCTGCAGTTTGGTTATATTCTGAGTGAGATATCTCTGCAGTTTGGTTCTCAGGTTGTTATATTCTGAGTGAGATATCTCTGCAGTTTGGTTCTCAGGTTGATATATTCTGAGTGAGATATCTCTGCAGTTCTCAGGTTGATATATTCTGAGTGAGATATCTCTGCAGTTTAGTTCCCAGGTTGTTATATTCTGAGTGAGATATCTCTGCAGTTTGGTTCCCAGGTTGATATATTCTGAGTGAGATATCTCTGCAGTTTGGTTCTCAGGTTGATATATTCTGAGTGAGATATCTCTGCAGTTTGGTTATATTCTGAGTGAGATATCTCTGCAGTTTGGTTCCCAGGTTGTTATATTCTGAGTGAGATATCTCTGCAGTTTGGTTCTCAGGTTGATATATTCTGAGTGAGATATCTCTGCAGTTTGGTTCTCAGGTTGTTATATTCTGAGTGAGATATCTCTGCAGTTTGGTTCTCAGGTTGTTATATTCTGAGTGAGATATCTCTGCAGTTTGGTTCTCAGGTTGATATATTCTGAGTGAGATATCTCTGCAGTTTGGTTATATTCTGAGTGAGATATCTCTGCAGTTTGGTTCCCAGGTTGTTATATTCTGAGTGAGATATCTCTGCAGTTTGGTTCCCTGAGGAGATATCTCTGCAGTTTGGTTCCCAGGTTGTTATATTCTGAGTGAGATATCTCTGCAGTTTGGTTCCCAGGTTGTTATATTCTGAGTGAGATATCTCTGCAGTTTGGTTCTCAGGTTGATATATTCTGAGTGAGATATCTCTGCAGTTTGGTTATATTCTGAGTGAGATATCTCTGCAGTTTGGTTCCCAGGTTGTTATATTCTGAGTGAGATATCTCTGCAGTTTGGTTCCCTGAGGTTGCAGTTTGTTATATTCTGAGTGAGATATCTCTGCAGTTTGGTTCCCAGGTTGGTTATATTCTGAGTGAGATATCTCTGCAGTTTGGTTCTCAGGTTGTTATATTCTGAGTGAGATATCTCTGCAGTTTGGTTCTCTGCAGGTTGTTATATTCTGAGTGAGATATCTCTGCAGTTTGGTTCCCTGAGGTATGCAGTTTGGTTCTCATATTCTGAGTATCTCTGCAGTTTGGTATCTCTCTGCAGTTTGGTTCCCAGGTTGTTATATTCTGAGTGAGATATCTCTGCAGTTTGGTTCTCAGGTTGTTATATTCTGAGTGAGATATCTCTGCAGTTTGGTTCTCATTGATATATTCTGAGTGAGATATCTCTGCAGTTTGGTTCCAGGTTGTTATATTCTGTTTGGTTGTTATATTCTGAGTGAGATATCTCTGCAGTTTGGTTATATTCTGAGTGAAATATCTCTGCAGTTTGGTTCCCAGGTTGTTATATTCTGGGTGAGATATCTCTGCAGTTTGGTTCCCAGGTTGTTATATTCTGAGTGAGATATCTCTGCAGTTTGGTTCTCAGGTTGATATATTCTGAGTGAGATATCTCTGCAGTTTGGTTATATTCTGAGTGAGATTCTCTGCAGTTTGGTTCCCTGAGTGAGATATCTCTGCAGTTTGGTTCTCAGGTTGTTATATTCTGAGTGAGATATCTCTGCAGTTTGGTTCCCAGGTTGTTATATTCTGAGTGAGATATCTCTGCAGTTTGGTTCCTGAGGAGATTGCAGTTTGGTTCTCATATTCTGAGTGAGATATCTCTGCAGTTTGGTTCTCAGGTTGTTATATTCTGAGTGAGATATCTCTGCAGTTTGGTTCCCAGGTTGTTATATTCTGAGTGAGATATCTCTGCAGTTTGGTTATATTCTGAGTGAGATATCTCTGCAGTTTGGTTCCCAGGTTGTTATATTCTGAGTGAGATATCTCTGCAGTTTGGTTCTCAGGTTGATATATTCTGAGTGAGATATCTCTGCAGTTTGGTTATATTCTTAGTGAGATATCTCTGCAGTTTGGTTGCCAGGTTGTTATATTCTGAGTGAGATATCTCTGCAGTTTGGTTCTCAGGTTGTTATATTCTGAGTGAGATATCTCTGCAGTTTGGTTATATTCTGGTTCTCAGGTTTGGTTCTCATATTCTGAGTGAGATATCTCTGCAGTTTGGTTCTCAGGTTGTTATATTCTGAGTGAGATATCTCTGCAGTTTGGTTCCCAGGTTGATATATTCTGAGTGAGATATCTCTGCAGTTTGGTTCTCAGGTTGTTATATTCTGTATCTCTGCAGTTTGGTTATATTCTGAGTGAGATATCTCTGCAGTTTGGTTCTCAGGTTGTTATATTCTGAGTGAGATATCTCTTTGCAGTTTGGTTCCCAGGTTGTTATAGTGAGATATCTCTGCAGTTTGGTTCTCAGGTTTATATTCTGAGTATATTCTGCAGTTTGGTTATATTCTGTGAGATATCTCTGCAGTTTGGTTCCCAGGTTGTTATATTCTGAGTGAGATATCTCTGCAGTTTGGTTATATTCTGAGTGAGATATCTCTGCAGTTTGGTTCTCAGGTTGTTATATTCTGAGTGAGATATCTCTGCAGTTTGGTTCCCAGGTTGTTATATTCTGAGTGAGATATCTCTGCAGTTTGGTTCTCAGGTTGTTATATTCTGAGTGAGATATCTCTGCAGTTTGGTTCTCTGCAGTTTGTTATATTCTGAGTGAGATATCTCTGCAGTTTGGTTCTCAGGTTGTTATATTCTGAGTGAGATATCTCTGCAGTTTGGTTCTCATTTGTTATATTCTGAGTGAGATATCTCTGCAGTTTGGTTCCCAGGTTGTTATATTCTGAGTGAGATATCTCTGCAGTTTGGTTCTCAGGTTGTTATATTCTGAGTGAGATATCTCTGCAGTTTGGTTCTCAGGTTGTTATATTCTGAGTGAGATATCTCTGCAGTTTGGTTCTCAGGTTGTTATATTCTGAGTGAGATATCTCTGCAGTTTGGTTCTCATTGTTATATTCTGAGTGAGATATCTCTGCAGTTTGGTTATCTCTGCAGTTTGGTTCCCTGAGTGAGATTATATTCTGAGTGAGATATCTCTGCAGTTTGGTTGTTATATTCTGAGGTGAGATATTCTGCAGTTTGAGATATTCTGCAGTTTGGTTCTCTGCAGTTGGTTATATTCTGAGTGAGATATCTCTGCAGTTTGGTTCTCAGGTTGTTATATTCTGAGTGAGATATCTCTGCAGTTTGGTTCTCAGGTTGTTATATTCTGAGTGAGATATCTCTGCAGTTTGGTTATATTCTGAGTGAGATATCTCTGCAGTTTGGTTCCAGGTTGTTATATTCTGAGTGAGATATCTCTGCAGTTTGGTTCTGAGTCAGATATCTCTGTTTGGTTATATTCTGAGTGAGATATCTCTGCAGTTTGGTTCTCAGGTTGTTATATTCTGAGTGAGATATCTCTGCAGTTTGGTTCCCAGGTTGTTATATTCTGAGTGAGATATCTCTGCAGTTTGGTTCAGGTGTTTGAGTGAGATATCTCTGCAGTTTGGTTCTCAGGATGATATATTCTGAGTGAGATATCTCTGCAGTTTGGTTATATTCTGAGTGAGATATCTCTGCAGTTTGGTTCTCAGGTTGTTATATTCTGAGTGAGATATCTCTGCAGTTTGGTTCCCAGGTTGTTATATTCTGAGTGAGATATCTCTGCAGTTTGGTTCCCAGGTTGTTATATTCTGAGTGAGATATCTCTGCAGTTTGGTTCTCAGGTTGTTATATTCTGAGTGAGATATCTCTGCAGTTTGGTTCTCAGGTTGATATATTCTGAGTGAGATATCTCTGCAGTTTGGTTATATTCTGAGTGAGATATATCTCTGCAGTTTGGTTCCCTGAGATATATCTCTGCAGTTTCTCTGCAGGTTGGTTATATTCTGAGTGAGATATCTCTGCAGTTTGGTTCTCAGGTTGTTATATTCTGAGTGAGATATCTCTGCAGTTTGGTTATATATTCTGAGGAGATATCTCAGTTTAGTTCCCAGGTTGTTATATTCTGAGTGAGATATCTCTGCAGTTTGGTTCCAGGTTGTTATATTCTGAGTGAGATATCTCTGCTTTGGTTCTCATATATTCTGCTCTGCAGTTTGGTTCTCATATTTCTGAGTGAGATATCTCTGCAGTTTGGTTCCCTGAGGTTGCAGTATATTCTGAGTGAGATATCTCTGCAGTTTGGTTCTCAGGTTGTTATATTCTGAGTGAGATATCTCTGCAGTTTGGTTCTCAGGTTGATATATTCTGAGTGAGATATCTCTGCAGTTTGGTTATATTCTCTCTGCAGTTTGGTTCCAGGTTGTTATATTCTGAGTGAGATATCTCTGCAGTTTGGTTCTCAGGTTGTTATATTCTGAGTGAGATATCTCTGCAGTTTGGTTCTCAGGTTGTTATATTCTGAGTGAGATATCTCTGCAGTTTGGTTCTCAGGTTGTTATATTCTGAGTGAGATATCTCTGCAGTTTGGTTCCCAGGTTGTTATATTCTGAGTGAGATATCTCTGCAGTTTGGTTCTCAGGTTGATATATTCTGAGTGAGATATCTCTGCAGTTTGGTTCTCAGGTTGTTATATTCTGAGTGAGATATCTCTGCAGTTTGGTTCTCAGGTTGTTATATTCTGAGTGAGATATCTCTGCAGTTTGGTTCCCAGGTTGATATATTCTGAGTGAGATATCTCTGCAGTTTGGTTCTCAGGTTGTTATATTCTGAGTGAGATATCTCTGCAGTTTGGTTATATTCTGAGTGAGATATCTCTGCAGTTTGGTTCTCCAGGTTGTTATATTCTGTATCTCTTTGGTTCAGGTTGTTATATTCTGAGTGAGATATCTCTGCAGTTTGGTTCTCAGGTTGTTATATTCTGAGTGAGATATCTCTGCAGTTTGGTTCCCAGGTTGTTATATTCTGAGTGAGATATCTCTGCAGTTTGGTTCCCAGGTTGTTATATTCTGAGTGAGATATCTCTGCAGTTTGGTTCTCAGGTTGATATATTCTGAGTGAGATATCTCTGCAGTTTGGTTATATTCTGAGTGAGATATCTCTGCAGTTTGGTTCTCAGGTTGTTATATTCTGAGTGAGATATCTCTGCAGTTTGGTTCCCAGGTTGTTATATTCTGAGTGAGATATCTCTGCAGTTTGGTTCTCAGGTTGTTATATTCTGAGTGAGATATCTCTGCAGTTTGGTTCTCAGGTTGTTATATTCTGAGTGAGATATCTCTGCAGTTTGGTTATATTCTGAGTGAGATATCTCTGCAGTTTGGTTCCCAGGTTGTTATATTCTGAGTGAGATATCTCTGCAGTTTGGTTCTCAGGTTGTTATATTCTGAGTGAGATATCTCTGCAGTTTGGTTCCCAGGTTGTTATATTCTGAGTGAGATATCTCTGCAGTTTGGTTCCTCTGCAGGTTTGTTATATTCTGAGTGAGATATCTCTGCAGTTTGGTTTGAGTTATCTCTGCATATTCTGAGTGAGATATCTCTGCAGTTTGGTTCTCAGGTTGTTATATTCTGAGTGAGATATCTCTGCAGTTTGGTTCTCAGGTTGATATATTCTGATAGATATCTCTGCAGTTCTCTGAGTTTGGTTATATTCTGAGAGATATCTCTGCAGTTTGGTTCTCAGGTTGTTATATTCTGAGTGAGATATCTCTGCAGTTTGGTTCCCAGGTTGTTATATTCTGAGTGAGATATCTCTGCAGTTTGGTTATATTCTGAGTGAGATATCTCTGCAGTTTGGTTCTCAGGTTGTTATATTCTGAGTGAGATATCTCTGCAGTTTGGTTCTCAGGTTGTTATATTCTGAGTGAGATATCTCTGCAGTTTGGTTCTCAGGTTGTTATATTCTGAGTGAGATATCTCTGCAGTTTGGTTCTCAGGTTGTTATATTCTGAGTGAGATATCTCTGCAGTTTGGTTCTCAGGTTGTTATATTCTGAGTGAGATATCTCTGCAGTTTGGTTCTTGTTATATTCAGGTATCTCTGCAGTTTGGTTATATTCTGAGTGAGATATCTCTGCAGTTTGGTTCCCAGGTTGTTATATTCTGAGTGAGATATCTCTGCAGTTTGGTTCCCAGGTTGTTATATTCTGAGTGAGATATCTCTGCAGTTTGGTTCTCAGGTTGTTATATTCTGAGTGAGATATCTCTGCAGTTTGGTTATATTCTGAGTGAGATATCTCTGCAGTTTGGTTCCCAGGTTGTTATATTCTGAGTGAGATATCTCTGCAGTTTGGTTCTCAGGTTGTTATATTCTGAGTGAGATATCTCTGCAGTTTGGTTATATTCTGAGTGAGATATCTCTGCAGTTTGGTTCCCAGGTTGTTATATTCTGAGTGAGATATCTCTGCAGTTTGGTTCTGAGGTGAGATATCTCTGCAGTTTGGTTCTCATATTTCTGAGTGAGATATCTCTGCAGTTTGGTTCCCAGGTTGTTATATTCTGAGTGAGATATCTCTGCAGTTTGGTTCCCAGGTTGTTATATTCTGAGTGAGATATCTCTGCAGTTTATTCTGGAGATATCTCTGCAGTTTGTTGTTGTATATTCTGAGTGAGATATCTCTGCAGTTTGGTTCCCAGGTTGTTATATATTCTGAGTGAGATATCTCTGCAGTTTGGTTCTCAGGTTGTTATATTCTGAGTGAGATATCTCTGCAGTTTGGTTGTTATATTCTGAGTGAGATATCTCTGCAGTTTGTTCCCAGGTTGATATTCTGAGTGAGATATCTCTGCAGTTTGGTTCTCAGGTTGTTATATTCTGAGTGAGATATCTCTGCAGTTTGGTTCTCAGGTTGTTATATTCTGAGTGAGATATCTCTGCAGTTTGGTTATATTCTGAGTGAGATATCTCTGCAGTTTGGTTCTCAGGTTGTTATATTCTGAGTGAGATATCTCTGCAGTTTGGTTCCCAGGTTGTTATATTCTGAGTGAGATATCTCTGCAGTTTGGTTCCCAGGTTGTTATATTCTGAGTGAGATATCTCTGCAGTTTGGTTCTCAGGTTGTTATATTCTGAGTGAGATATCTCTGCAGTTTGGTTATATTCTGAGTGAGATATCTCTGCAGTTTGTTATATTCTGCAGTTTGGTTAGATATATCTCTGCAGTTTGGTTGTTATATTCTGAGTGAGATATCTCTGCAGTTTGGTTCCCAGGTTGTTATATTCTGAGTGAGATATCTCTGCAGTTTGGTTCTCAGGTTGATATATTCTGAGTGAGATATCTCTGCAGTTTGGTTATATTCTGGATATCTCTGCAGTTTGGTTCTCCAGGTTGTTATATTCTGAGTGAGATATCTCTGCAGTTTGGTTCTCAGGTTGATATATTCTGAGTGAGATATCTCTGCAGTTTGGTTATATTCTGAGTGAGATATCTCTGCAGTTTGGTTCTCAGGTTGATATATTCTGAGTGAGATATCTCTGCAGTTTGGTTCCCAGGTTGTTATATTCTGAGTGAGATATCTCTGCAGTTTGGTTCCCAGGTTGTTATATTCTGAGTGAGATATCTCTGCAGTTTGGTTCTCAGGTTGTTATATTCTGAGTGAGATATCTCTGCAGTTTGGTTATATTCTGAGTGAGATATCTCTGCAGTTTGGTTCTCAGGTTGTTATATTCTGAGTGAGATATCGCTGCAGTTTGGTTCCCAGGTTGTTATATTCTGAGTGAGATATCTCTGCAGTTTGGTTATATTCTGAGGTGAGATATCTCTACAGTTTGGCTCCCAGGTTGTTATATTCTGAGTGAGATATCTCTGCAGTTTGGTTGCCAGGTGGTTATATTCTGAGTGAGATATCTCTGCAGTTTCGTTCTCAGGTTGATATATTCTGAGTGAGATATCTCTGCAGTTTGGTTATATTCTTATTGAGACATCTCTGCAGTTTGGTTGCCAGGTTGTTATATTCTGAGTATCTCTGAGATATATTCTGAGTCTATCTCTGCAGTTTGGTTATATATTCTGAGTGAGATATCTCTGCAGTTTGGTTCTCAGGTTGTTATATTCTGAGTGAGATATCTCTGCAGTTTGGTTCCCAGGTTGATATATTCTGAGTGAGATATCTCTGCAGTTTGGTTCTCAGGTTGTTATATTCTGAGTGAGATATCTCTGCAGTTTGGTTCTCAGGTTGTTATATTCTGAGTGAGATATCTCTGCAGTTTGGTTATATTCTGAGTGAGATATCTCTGCAGTTTGGTTCTCAGGTTGTTATATTCTGAGTGAGATATCTCTGCAGTTTGGTTCCCAGGTTGTTATATTCTGAGTGAGATATCTCTGCAGTTTGGTTATATTCTGAGTGAGATATCTCTGCAGTTTGGTTCCCAGGTTGTTATATTCTGAGTGAGATATCTCTGCAGTTTGGTTCTCAGGTTGTTATATTCTGAGTGAGATATCTCTGCAGTTTGGTTCTCAGGTTGATATATTCTGAGTGAGATATCTCTGCAGTTTGGTTATATTCTGAGTGAGATATCTCTGCAGTTTGGTTCTCAGGTTGTTATATTCTGAGTGAGATATCTCTGCAGTTTGGTTCCCAGGTTGTTATATTCTGAGTGAGATATCTCTGCAGTTTGGTTCTCAGGTTGATATATTCTGAGTGAGATATCTCTGCAGTTTGGTTATATTCTGAGTGAGATATCTCTGCAGTTTGGTTCTCAGGTTGATATATTCTGAGTGAGATATCTCTGCAGTTTGGTTCTCAGGTTGTTATATTCTGAGTGAGATATCTCTGCAGTTTGGTTATATTCTGAGTGAGATATCTCTGCAGTTTGGTTCCCAGGTTGTTATATTCTGAGTGAGATATCTCTGCAGTTTGGTTCTCAGGTTGATATATTCTGAGTGAGATATCTCTGCAGTTTGGTTCTCAGGTTGTTATATTCTGAGTGAGATATCTCTGCAGTTTGGTTCTCAGGTTGTTATATTCTGAGTGAGATATCTCTGCAGTTTGGTTCCCAGGTTGTTATATTCTGAGTGAGATATCTCTGCAGTTTGGTTATCTCTGCAGTTTGGTTATATTCTGAGTGAGATATCTCTGCAGTTTGGTTATATTCTGAGTGAGATATCTCTGCAGTTTGGTTATATTCTGAGTGAGATATCTCTGCAGTTTGGTTCCAGGTTGTTATATTCTGAGTGAGATATCTCTGCAGTTTGGTTCTAGGTTGTTATATTCTGAGTGAGATATCTCTGCAGTTTGGTTCTGAGTGAGATTCTCTGCAGGTTCCCAGGTTATATTCTGAGTGAGATATCTCTGCAGTTTGGTTATATTCTGAGGTGAGATATCTCTGCAGTTTGGTTATATTCTGAGTGAGATATCTCTGCAGTTTGGTTCTATTCTGAGGTGAGATATCTCTGCAGTTTGGTTCCAGGTTGTTATATTCTGAGTGAGATATCTCTGCAGTTTGGTTATATTCTGAGTGAGATATCTCTGCAGTTTGGTTATATTCTGAGTGAGATATCTCTGCAGTTTGGTTCTGAGTGAGATATCTCTGGTTGTTATATTCTGAGTGAGATATCTCTGCAGTTTGGTTCTCAGGTTGTTATATTCTGAGTGAGATATCTCTGCTTTATATTCTGCAGTTTGGTTCCCTGAGGTGAGATATATCTGCAGTTTGATATCTCTGCAGTTTGTTATATTCTGAGTGAGATATCTCTGCAGTTTGGTTCTCAGGTTGTTATATTCTGAGTGAGATATCTCTGCAGTTTGGTTCTCAGGTTGTTATATTCTGAGTGAGATATCTCTGCAGTTTGGTTATATTCTGAGTGAGATATCTCTGCAGTTTGGTTCTCAGGTTGTTATATTCTGAGTGAGATATCTCTGCAGTTTGGTTCTCAGGTTGATATATTCTGAGTGAGATATCTCTGCAGTTTGGTTCTCAGGTTGATATATTCTGAGTGAGATATCTCTGCAGTTTGGTTCCCAGGTTGTTATATTCTGAGTGAGATATCTCTGCAGTTTGGTTCCCAGGTTGATATATTCTGAGTGAGATATCTCTGCAGTTTGGTTCTCAGGTTGATATATTCTGAGTGAGATATCTCTGCAGTTTGGTTATATTCTGAGTGAGATATCTCTGCAGTTTGGTTCTCAGGTTGTTATATTCTGAGTGAGATATCTCTGCAGTTTGGTTCTCAGGTTGTTATATTCTGAGTGAGATATCTCTGCAGTTTGGTTCTCAGGTTGTTATATTCTGAGTGAGATATCTCTGCAGTTTGGTTCTCAGGTTGTTATATTCTGAGTGAGATATCTCTGCAGTTTGGTTCTCAGGTTGATATATTCTGAGTGAGATATCTCTGCAGTTTGGTTCTCAGGTTGTTATATTCTGAGTGAGATATCTCTGCAGTTTGGTTCCCAGGTTGTTATATTCTGAGTGAGATATCTCTGCAGTTTGGTTCCCAGGTTGTTATATTCTGAGTGAGATATCTCTGCAGTTTGGTTCTCAGGTTGTTATATTCTGAGTGAGATATATCTCTGCAGTTTGGTTATATTCTGAGTGAAATATCTCTGCAGTTTGGTTCCCAGGTTGATATATTCTGAGTGAGATATCTCTGCAGTTTGGTTCTCAGGTTGATATATTCTGAGTGAGATATCTCTGCAGTTTGGTTCCCAGGTTGTTATATTCTGAGTGAGATATCTCTGCAGTTTGGTTCCCAGGTTGATATATTCTGAGTGAGATATCTCTGCAGTTTGGTTCTCAGGTTGTTATATTCTGAGTGAGATATCTCTGCAGTTTGGTTCCCAGGTTGTTATATTCTGAGTGAGATATCTCTGCAGTTTGGTTATATTCTGAGTGAGATATCTCTGCAGTTTGGTTCTCAGGTTGTTATATTCTGAGTGAGATATCTCTGCAGTTTGGTTCCCAGGTTGTTATATTCTGAGTGAGATATCTCTGCAGTTTGGTTCTCAGGTTGTTATATTCTGAGTGAGATATCTCTGCAGTTTGGTTCTCAGGTTGTTATATTCTGAGTGAGATATCTCTGCAGTTTGGTTCCCAGGTTGTTATATTCTGAGTGAGATATCTCTGCAGTTTGGTTATATTCTGAGTGAGATATCTCTGCAGTTTGGTTCCCAGGTTGTTATATTCTGAGTGAGATATCTCTGCAGTTTGGTTCTATTCTGAGGTTCTCTGCAGTTTGGTTCTCATATTCTGAGTGAGATATCTCTGCAGTTTGGTTCTCAGGTTGATATATTCTGAGTGAGATATCTCTTTGGTTATATTCTGAGTTTGGTTCCCAGGTTGTTATATTCTGAGTGAGATATCTCTGCAGTTTGGTTCTCAGGTTGTTATATTCTGAGTGAGATATCTCTGCAGTTTGGTTCTATTCTGAGGTATCTCTGCAGTTTGGTTCTTGTTATATTCTGAGTGAGATATCTCTGCAGTTTGGTTCTCAGGTTGTTATATTCTGAGTGAGATATCTCTGCAGTTTGGTTCTCAGGTTGTTATATTCTGAGTGAGATATCTCTGCAGTTTGGTTATATTCTGAGTGAGATATCTCTGCAGTTTGGTTCCCAGGTTGTATATTCTGAGTATCTCTGCAGTTTGGTTCTCAGGTTGTTATATTCTGAGTGAGATATCTCTGCAGTTTGGTTCTCAGGTTGTTATATTCTGAGTGAGATATCTCTGCAGTTTGGTTCTCAGGTTGTTATATTCTGAGTGAGATATCTCTGCAGTTTGCAGTTTCTCTGCAGTTTGGTTCTCAGGTTGTTATATTCTGAGTGAGATATCTCTGCAGTTTGGTTCCCAGGTTGTTATATTCTGAGTGAGATATCTCTGCAGTTTGGTTCCCAGGTTGTTATATTCTGAGTGAGATATCTCTGCAGTTTGGTTCTCAGGTTGTTATATTCTGAGTGAGATATCTCTGCAGTTTGGTTATATTCTGAGTGAGATATCTCTGCAGTTTGGTTCTCAGGTTGTTATATTCTGAGTGAGATATCTCTGCAGTTTGGTTCCCAGGTTGTTATATTCTGAGTGAGATATCTCTGCAGTTTGGTTCCCAGGTTGTTATATTCTGAGTGAGATATCTCTGCAGTTTTTGGTTCTCAGGTTGTTATATTCTGAGTGAGATATCTCTGCAGTTTGGTTCTCAGGTTGTTATATTCTGAGTGAGATATCTCTGCAGTTTGGTTCTAGGTTGTTATATTCTGAGTGAGATATCTCTGCAGTTTGGTTCTCAGGTTGGTTATATTCTGAGTGAGATATCTCTGCAGTTTGGTTCTCATATATTCTGAGTGAGATATCTCTGCAGTTTGGTTCCCAGGTTGTTATATTCTGAGTGAGATATCTCTGCAGTTTGGTTCTCAGGTTGATATATTCTGAGTGAGATATCTCTGCAGTTTGGTTATATTCTTATTGAGATATCTCTGCAGTTTGGTTCCAGGTTGTTATATTCTGAGTGAGATATCTCTGCAGTTTGGTTCTCAGGTTGTTATATTCTGAGTTATCTCTGCAGTTTGATATTCTGATGAGATATCTCTGCAGTTTGGTTCTCAGGTTGTTATATTCTGAGTGAGATATCTCTGCAGTTTGGTTCTCAGGTTGTTATATTCTGAGTGAGATATCTCTGCAGTTTGGTTCCCAGGTTGTTATATTCTGAGTGAGATATCTCTGCAGTTTGGTTCTCAGGTTGTTATATTCTGAGTGAGATATCTCTGCAGTTTGGTTATATTCTGAGTGAGATATCTCTGCAGTTTGGTTCTCAGGTTGTTATATTCTGAGTGAGATATCTCTGCAGTTTGGTTCCCAGGTTGTTATATTCTGAGTGAGATATCTCTGCAGTTTGGTTATATTCTGAGGTGAGATATCTCTGCAGTTTGGTTCCCAGGTTGTTATATTCTGGTGAGATATCTCTGCAGTTTGGTTGTTTATATTCTGAGTGAGATATCTCTGCAGTTTGGTTCTCAGGTTGATATATTCTGGTGAGATATCTCTGCAGTTTGGTTATATTCTGAGTGAGATATCTCTGCAGTTTGGTTCCAGGTTGTTATATTCTGAGTGAGATATCTCTGCAGTTTGGTTCTCAGGTTGTTATATTCTGAGTCAGATATCTCTGCATTCTATTCTGAGTGAGATATCTCTGCAGTTTGGTTCTCAGGTTGTTATATTCTGAGTGAGATATCTCTGCAGTTTGGTTCCCAGGTTGTTATATTCTGAGTGAGATATCTCTGCAGTTTGGTTCTCAGGTGGTTATATTCTGAGTGAGATATCTCTGCAGTTTGGTTCTCAGGTTGTTATATTCTGAGTGAGATATCTCTGCAGTTTGGTTATATTCTGAGTGAGATATCTCTGCAGTTTGGTTCTCAGGTTGTTATATTCTGAGTGAGATATCTCTGCAGTTTGGTTCCCAGGTTGTTATATTCTGAGTGAGATATCTCTGCAGTTTGGTTATATTCTGAGTGAGATATCTCTGCAGTTTGGTTCCCAGGTTGTTATATTCTGAGTGAGATATCTCTGCAGTTTGGTTCCAGGTTGTTATATTCTGAGTGAGATATCTCTGCAGTTTGGTTCTCAGGTTGATATATATGAGATATCTGAGTTTGAGATATCTCTGCAGTTTGGTTCTCAGGTTGTTATATTCTGAGTGAGATATCTCTGCAGTTTGGTTCTCAGGTTGTTATATTCTGAGTGAGATATCTCTGCAGTTTGGTTCTCAGGTTGATATATTCTGAGTGAGATATCTCTGCAGTTTGGTTATATTCTGAGTGAGATATCTCTGCAGTTTGGTTCCCAGGTTGATATATTCTGAGTGAGATATCTCTGCAGTTTGGTTCTCAGGTTGTTATATTCTGAGTGAGATATCTCTGCAGTTTGGTTCTCAGGTTGTTATATTCTGAGTGAGATATCTCTGCAGTTTGGTTCCCAGGTTGTTATATTCTGAGTGAGATATCTCTGCAGTTTGGTTCTCAGGTTGATATATTCTGAGTGAGATATCTCTGCAGTTTGGTTATATTCTGAGTGAGATATCTCTGCAGTTTGGTTATATTCTGAGTGAGATATCTCTGCAGTTTGGTTCCCAGGTTGTTATATTCTGAGTGAGATATCTCTGCAGTTCTGGTTGATATATTCTGAGTGAGATATCTCTGCAGTTTGGTTATATTCTGAGTGAGATATCCCTGCAGTTTGGTTATATTCTGAGTGAGATATCTCTGCAGTTTGGTTATATTCTGAGTGAGATATCTCTGCAGTTTTGTTCCAGGTATATTCTGAGTGAGATATCTCTGCAGTTTGGTATATTCTGAGGTGCAGGTTGTTATATTCTGAGTGAGATATCTCTGCAGTTTGGTTCTCAGGTTGTTATATTCTGAGGTGAGATATCTCTGCAGTTTGGTTATATTCTGAGTGAGATATATCTGCAGTTTGGTTATATTCTGAGTTGAGATATCTCTGCAGTTTGGTTGGTTATATTCTGAGTGAGATATCTCTGCAGTTTGGTTCTCAGGTTGTTATATTCTGAGTGAGATATCTCTGCAGTTTGGTTGGTATCTCTGCAGGTTGTTATATTCTGAGTGAGATATCTCTGCAGTTTGGTTCCTGAGGTTGCAGTATATTCTGAGTGAGATATCTCTGCAGTTTGGTTCTCAGGTTGTTATATTCTGAGTGAGATATCTCTGCAGTTTGGTTCTATTCTGAGGTTGATATATTCTGCAGTTTGAGATATCTCTGCAGTTTTCTCTGCAGTTTGTTATATTCTGAGTGAGATATCTCTGCAGTTTGGTTCCCAGGTTGTTATATTCTGAGTGAGATATCTCTGCAGTTTGGTTCTCAGGTTGATATATTCTGAGTGAGATATCTCTGCAGTTTGGTTATATTCTGAGTGAGATATCTCTGCAGTTTGGTTCTCAGGTTGTTATATTCTGAGTGAGATATCTCTGCAGTTTGGTTCTCAGGTTGATATATTCTGAGTGAGATATCTCTGCAGTTTGGTTCTCAGGTTGATATATTCTGAGTGAGATATCTCTGCAGTTTGGTTCCCAGGTTGTTATATTCTGAGTGAGATATCTCTGCAGTTTGGTTCCCAGGTTGATATATTCTGAGTGAGATATCTCTGCAGTTTGGTTCTCAGGTTGTTATATTCTGAGTGAGATATCTCTGCAGTTTGGTTATATTCTGAGTGAGATATCTCTGCAGTTTGTTCCCAGGTTGTTATATTCTGAGTGAGATATCTCTGCAGTTTGGTTCTCAGGTTGTTATATTCTGAGTGAGATATCTCTGCAGTTTGGTTCTCAGGTTGTTATATTCTGAGTGAGATATCTCTGCAGTTTGGTTCCCAGGTTGTTATATTCTGAGTGAGATATCTCTGCAGTTTGGTTCTCAGGTTGTTATATTCTGAGTGAGATATCTCTGCAGTTTTGGTTATATTCTGAGTGAGATATCTCTGCAGTTTGGTTCTCAGGTTCTGAGTGATATTCTGAGTTTGGTTCCCAGAGATATCTCTGCAGTTTGGTTCCCAGGTTGTTATATTCTGAGTGAGATATCTCTGCAGTTTGGTTCTCAGGTTGTTATATTCTGAGTGAGATATCTCTGCAGTTTGGTTCTCAGGTTGATATATTCTGAGTGAGATATCTCTGCAGTTTGGTTATCTCTGCAGTTTGGTTCCCAGTTGTTATATTCTGAGTGAGATATCTCTGCAGTTTGGTTCTCAGGTTGCAGTTATATTCTGAGTGAGATATCTCTGCAGTTTGGTTCCCAGGTTGTTATATTCTGAGTGAGATATCTCTGCAGTTTGGTTCTCAGGTTGTTATATTCTGAGTGAGATATCTCTGCAGTTTGGTTCTCAGGTTGTTATATTCTGAGTTTGGTTTGGTTCTCAGGTTGATATATTCTGAGATATCTCTGCAGTTTGGTTCTCAGGTTGTTATATTCTGAGTGAGATATCTCTGCAGTTTGGTTCTCAGGTTGTTATATTCTGAGTGAGATATCTCTGCAGTTTGGTTCCCAGGTTGTTATATTCTGAGTGAGATATCTCTGCAGTTTGGTTCTCAGGTTGTTATATTCTGAGTTTGAGATTCTCTGCAGTTTGGTTCTCAGGTGTTATATTCTGAGTGAGATATCTCTGCAGTTTGGTTCTCAGGTTGTTATATTCTGAGTGAGATATCTCTGCAGTTTGGTTCCCAGGTTGTTATATTCTGAGTGAGATATCTCTGCAGTTTGGTTCTCAGGTTGATATATTCTGAGTGAGATATCTCTGCAGTTTGGTTCTCAGGTTGATATATTCTGAGTGAGATATCTCTGCAGTTTAGTTCCCAGGTTGTTATATTCTGAGTGAGATATCTCTGCAGTTTGGTTCTCAGGTTGATATATTCTGAGTGAGATATCTCTGCAGTTTGGTTCTCAGGTTGTTATATTCTGAGTGAGATATCTCTGCAGTTTGGTTCCCAGGTTGTTATATTCTGAGTGAGATATCTCTGCAGTTTGGTTCTCAGGTTGATATATTCTGAGTGAGATATCTCTGCAGTTTGGTTCTCAGGTTGTTATATTCTGAGTGAGATATCTCTGCAGTTTGGTTCTGAGTGAGATATCAGGTTCCCAGGTTGTTATATTCTGAGTGAGATATCTCTGCAGTTTGGTTCTCAGGTTGATATATTCTGAGTGAGATATCTCTGCAGTTTGGTTCTCAGGAGATATCTCTGCAGTTTGGTTCTCAGGTTGTTATATTCTGAGTGAGATATCTCTGCAGTTTGGTTCCCAGGTTGTTATATTCTGAGTGAGATATCTCTGCAGTTTGGTTCTCAGGTTGTTATATTCTGAGTGAGATATCTCTGCAGTTTGGTTCTCAGGTTGGTTGGTTATATTCTGAGTGAGATATCTCTGCAGTTTGGTTCTCAGGTTGTTATATATTCTGAGTGAGATATCTCTGCAGTTTGGTTCTTCAGTGAGATATATTTCTCAGGTTGATGAGTGAGATATCTCTGCAGTTTGGTTCTCAGGTTGTTATATTCTGAGTGAGATATCTCTGCAGTTTGGTTCTCTGCAGTTTGGTTATATTCTGAGTGAGATATCTCTGCAGTTTGGTTCTCAGGTATATTCTGAGTGAGATATCTCTGCAGTTTGGTTCCCAGGTTGTTATATTCTGAGTGAGATATCTCTGCAGTTTGGTTATATTCTGAGTGAGATATCTCTGCAGTTTGGTTATATTCTGAGTGAGATATCTCTGCAGTTTGGAGATATTCTGCAGTTTGTTGTTATATTCTGAGTGAGATATCTCTGCAGTTTGGTTCTCAGGTTGTTATATTCTGAGTGAGATATCTCTGCAGTTTGGTTCTGAGGTTGCAGTTTGGTTCTCATATTCTGAGTGAGATATCTCTGCAGTTTGGTTTGGTTCTCAGGTTGTTATATTCTGAGTGAGATATCTCTGCAGTTTGGTTCTCAGGTTGATATATTCTGAGTGAGATATCTCTGCAGTTTGGTTCTCAGGTTGTTATATTCTGAGTGAGATATCTCTGCAGTTTGGTTCCCAGGTTGTTATATTCTGAGTGAGATATCTCTGCAGTTTGGTTCTTTGATATATTCTGAGTGAGATATCTCTGCAGTTTGGTTATATTATTCTGAGTGAGATATCTCTGCAGTTTGGTTCCCAGGTTGTTCTATTCTGAGTGAGATATCTCTGCAGTTTGGTTCTCAGGTGGTTATATTCTGAGTGAGATATCTCTGCAGTTTGGTTCTCAGGTTGATATATTCTGAGTGAGATATCTCTGCAGTTTGGTTATATTCTGAGTGAGATATATCTCTGCAGTTTGGTTATATTCTGAGTGAAATATCTCTGCAGTTTGGTTCCCAGGTTGTTATATTCTGGGTGAGATATCTCTGCAGTTTGGTTCCCAGGTTGATATATTCTGAGTGAGATATGTCTGCAGTTTGGTTCTCAGGTTGATATATTCTGAGTGAGATATCTCTGCAGTTTGGTTCTCAGGTTGATATATTCTGAGTGAGATATCTCTGCAGTTTTGTTATATTCTGAGTGAGATATCTCTGCAGTTTGGTTCCCAGGTTGTTATATTCTGAGTGAGATATCTCTGCAGTTTGGTTATATTCTGAGTGAGATATCTCTGCAGTTTGGTTCCCAGGTTGTTATATTCTGAGTGAGATATCTCTGCAGTTTGGTTCTCAGGTTGTTATATTCTGAGTGAGATATCTCTGCAGTTTGGTTCTCAGGTTGTTATATTCTGAGTGAGATATCTCTGCAGTTTGGTTCTCAGGTTGTTATATTCTGAGTGAGATATCTCTGCAGTTTGGTTCTCAGGTTGTTATATTCTGAGTGAGATATCTCTGCAGTTTGGTTCTCAGGTTGTTATATTCTGAGTGAGATATCTCTGCAGTTTGGTTCTCAGGTTGATATATTCTGAGTGAGATATCTCTGCAGTTTGGTTCTCAGGTTGTTATATTCTGAGTGAGATATCTCTGCAGTTTGGTTCTCAGGTTGTTATATTCTGAGTGAGATATCTCTGCAGTTTGGTTCTCAGGTTGTTATATTCTGAGTGAGATATCTCTGCAGTTTGGTTCTCAGGTTGTTATATTCTGAGTGAGATATCTCTGCAGTTTGGTTATATTCTGAGTGAGATATCTCTGCAGTTTTGTTATATTCTGAGTGAGATATCTCTGCAGTTTGGTTCTCAGGTTGTTATATTCTGAGTGAGATATCTCTGCAGTTTGGTTCTCAGGTTGTTATATTCTGAGTGAGATATCTCTGCAGTTTGGTTCCCAGGTTGTTATATTCTGAGTGAGATATCTCTGCAGTTTGGTTCTCAGGTTGTTATATTCTGAGTGAGATATCTCTGCAGTTTGGTTCTCAGGTTGATATATTCTGAGTGAGATATCTCTGCAGTTTTGTTATATTCTGAGTGAGATATCTCTGCAGTTTGGTTCTCAGGTTGTTATATTCTGAGTGAGATATCTCTGCAGTTTGGTTCTCAGGTTGTTATATTCTGAGTGAGATATCTCTGCAGTTTGGTTCTCAGGTTGATATATTCTGAGTGAGATATCTCTGCAGTTTGGTTCTCAGGTTGATATATTCTGAGTGAGATATCTCTGCAGTTTGGTTCTCAGGTTGATATATTCTGAGTGAGATATCTCTGCAGTTTGGTTCTCAGGTTGATATATTCTGAGTGAGATATCTCTGCAGTTTGGTTCTCAGGTTGTTATATTCTGAGTGAGATATCTCTGCAGTTTGGTTCTCAGGTTGATATATTCTGAGTGAGATATCTCTGCAGTTTGGTTCTCAGGTTGTTATATTCTGAGTGAGATATCTCTGCAGTTTGGTTCCCAGGTTGTTATATTCTGAGTGAGATATCTCTGCAGTTTGGTTCTCAGGTTGATATATTCTGAGTGAGATATCTCTGCAGTTTGGTTCTCAGGTTGATATATTCTGAGTGAGATATCTCTGCAGTTTGGTTATATTCTGAGTGAGATATCTCTGCAGTTTGGTTATATTCTGAGTGAGATATCTCTGCAGTTTGGTTATATTCTGAGTGAGATATCTCTGCATTTGGAGTTTGGCTAAATCTGTTTGACTTTGATGTAAATCACATTGTTTGAAAATACAAATATGCGTTATCATCTCACTTGTTTCTTTGCTAGAACGTTTTTTGATTTCTTCATGACTTTGATATTGTTACATTGTAGGTAAAAACATTGAATCTAAATTAAATATTGTACATATGTTTTCCCTGACTTGCAAAAACCTTGATCAAAATGTGTTAAACCGTCTTGATTCTTCTCTTTAATCTGTAAATCTCTCTGGTCCTGTCTTTGTCTGGGACAGCTCCAACACGCCTCACAGATTGTGAACCATTAGACTCATTTCAAAAAGTCTCAGGCAGGGCAGCACACTGATTACAACCTCCCACCCCTGCTCTCCCCCTTTACACACCCTCCATCTGCAATCTCTCTCTCCATCTGGTTCTCTCTCTCGTCCCCACAGCCCTGGGTCTGTAAATAGAGAGCGAGAGAGAGAGAGAGAGAGAGAGAGAGAGAGAGAGAGAGAGAGAGAGAGAGCGAGGTCCGGAGGTAGATCACTTTAATTCTGCTTCAGGGATCTTTTTCAAAAAGGACTCAAAGACCTCAGAACCGCTGACCGGTAGTTGAACCCAACAAGGGCCGATCAGTAACACACACACACACACTCTCACACACACACACACACACACACACACACACACACACACACACACACACACACACACACACACACACACACACACACACACACACACACACACACACACACACACACACACACACACACACACACACACACACACACACACACACACACACACACACACACACAATGCTAGCCAGCCGGTCGCTAGTAAACACGACCATAGTCTCTCATACTCTCTCCACTCCTCTCCTCTCTCCATCGCTCCTCCTTTGCTCCTCCCTCCGTTTGGGAGTCGTCTGTTTGTGTGTCTGCTCTGTGTTTGCTTGTTTGGATAACAGTAGGAACAACCACTCTGGGGTCATTGATATTAATTAGGCGTTTTCCTCTGTGAGAAAGAGGTGATTCTAAAGCAAGGAACTTCAGCCAGATGCGGATCTCATTAAGTTGTTGTGTGTGATCGTTTCTTATTTTTCAGAGGAGAGGACCTAAATGAATGTTCTCTCTTAGATTTCTCACATTTGTTGTGGTTTGTCACAGTTCGTTTTTTAGTATGCGCACTCGTTACGTTTTGCACGGTACAAAGTGGGCGTTGTCAAGGGAGGCTGATTCTGTCCTCGTCTCATCTCAATGCTCTCTTTCTGCACAGGCAGGCACACATGTGACTTTGGATTCCTCTGATGGTTCACAAGTTCATGTTCATGTCTCCTCCAGGGGGAGGAGTCACTGTGTTCATGTGGGAGGAGTCAGTTGGCATCTCTCTGAGATGTCATTATGAGAAGGCGGAGTTGAGTTGAGGGTTCTAATTTTTTATTTTATGGTTTTAGGCGAGCTAGTTCAGCATTTCATTGGGCTCCTGAGTGGCATAGTGGTCTAAGGCACTATCTTTCAGTGCAAAAGGTGACACTGTAGTCTCTGGTTCGAATCCAGGCTGTATCATATCTGATCGTGGTTGGGTGGTGCGCAATTGGCTGTCATTGTAAAAAATAACTTGTTCTTAACTGACTTGCCTAGTTAAATAAAGAATAATTTTAATAAAAATTATGCAAAATTGTTAGCCGTCTTGTGTCCCGAGGAGAGAGAACCACTGACTTAGATCCTCACCATCACTCTCATACACACAACAAAACTGCTTCTAAATGGTACCTGATAGGGGGGATCTCTGGGTTGTAACCATAGCAGAACCCCTTTTTGGTGCTATATAGAACCATCCTTATGAGGTTCTAAACTGATCATCTAAATTATGGTGCTATAAAGAACAATTTTATAAGGTTCTATAAAATAACCATGAAAAAAGGTTCTATATAGCACCAACAAAAGGGACCTGCTATGGTTACAACCCTTTTTTTATGGTTCTTTATAGAACCTTTACGGAGAATGGTTCTGTAAAGAACCTTTCTCAATCTGATATCGTTGTAGATAATTTTGAGGAACAAATACAGTTTTTTTTCTTTATTCTGGTCAGCCATATTGTCAAAATTTCATAGGTGTTATTATTGTTTAGTTTTTTTGTGGAATTTGACCCCTTTTTCTCCCCAATTTCGTGGTGTCCAATTGTTTAGTAGCTACTATCTTGTCTCATCGCTACAACTCCCGTACGGGCTCGGGAGAGACGAAGGTTGAAAGTCATGCGTTCTCCGATACACAACCCAACCAAGACGCACTGCTTCTTAACACAGCGCGCATCCAACCCGGAAGTCAGCCGCACCAATGTTTCGGAGGAAACACCGTGCACCTGGCAACCTTTGGTTAGCGCGCACTGCGCCTGGCCCGCCACAGGAGTTGCTGGTGCGCGATGAGACAAGGACATCCCTACCGACCAAGCCCTCCCTAACCCGGACGACGCTAGGCCAATTGTGCATCGCCCCACGGACCTCCCGGTCGCGGCCGGTTACGACAGAGCCTGGGCGCGAACCCAGGGACTCTGATGGCACAGCTGGCGCTGCAGTACAGCGCCCTTAACCACTCCAGGGAGGCCCCCTGGGTGTTATTATTAATTGACAAGTTGAATCTAGTGAGCTCTGGAACAGAATTGAGAACCACCGACTGATTCACCAAAACTTGTAAGAGCGCGAGTTATTGAGTTGATAAATGTTTAGGGTCGCCGGTTGAATTCTATTGTTCATAAAAAATATACATATCTATTTTTTTTAAAGAATATAAATAACCCTCGATGGACAAGAATAGTATGCCAACATTTTAATCACAAACGTCCACGTATTTTCTACCTGTTTTGAGTAGTGCAATTACTGATTTAGATCAACATGATCATTTGATACAAAACACTGTGACTGGCCATAATCTTGTATAACATAACACAACTATTTAGATACACAGGAGTGACACTCTCTTTGCTCACAGCGGGAAAAAAAAATGCTGTGAGCAAATCACACCCCAAAATATGTCTAATGAGCAGAGTCTCCTCTACATTTTTATACTGAATAAACATGTAAAACACAACATGTAAAGGTGTCATTGAAATAAAAGATCACAGAAATGTTTCATATGCAAAAAAAAAAAAAAAAGCTTCTCAAATTTTGTGCACAAATTTGTTTACATCCCTGTTACTGAGCATTTCTCCTTTGCCACGATAATCCATCCACCTGACAGGTGTGGCATTTCAAGAAGCTGATTGAACAGCATGATCATTACACAGGTGCACCTTGTGCTGTGGACAATAAATGGTCACTCTAAAAAGTGCAGTTTTTTGTCACACAACACAATGCCACAGATGTATCATGTTTTGAGGGGGCGTGCAATTGGCATGCTGACTGCGGGAATGCCCACTAGAGCTGTTGCCGGAGAATTTAATGTTAATTTCTCTACCATAAGCCTCCTCCAACGTTTTGGAGAATTTGGCAGTACGTCCAACCGCAGACCACGTGTAACCACGCCAGCCCAGGACCTCCACATTCGGCTTCTTCACATGCGGGATCATCTGAGGATCAGCCACCCGAACAACTGTTAGATATCGTCTCAGGGAAGTTCACCTGCGTGCTCGTCGTCCTCACCAGGGCCTTGACCTGACTGCAGTTTGGTGTTGTAACTGCCTTCAGTGGACGAATGCTCACCTTCAATGGCCCCCGGCTCGCTGGAGAAGTGAACTCTTCACAGATAAATCCCAGTTAGTTACCGGGCAGATGGCAGACAGCGTGTATGGCGTTGTGTGGGTCGAGCAGTTTGCTGATGTCAACGTTGTGAACAGAGGGCCCAATGGTAGCGGTGGGGGTTGTAGTATAGACCACTTTCTGTGTTTGCAAACAAACATGCCGCAAGAGGGCAGAACAAGGGGAAACTCTATTTACATGTTGCTTATGAGTGCATTTCATACTACTTTGTCGAATATAACTGGATTTTAAGGCTCATATAAATGTTCTGCTTAATATAATGTTTGTGTCATCATCGCAAATCAACAGCTATTACACTTTTTTTAAAAGCAACTTCAATTTCAACCAGTTTTAGAAGCAATAAAAACATAAATAATTAAACATTTCACTGTTGTATTCGGTGCATGTGACAAATAGAATGTAATATCTATGCTATGTTGAATGGACGCAGATGGCGATGGCTTTCTTACCGCAGCCAAGAGTTGCGCGGCATCTGTGCTTGACCGTCAGTATGTTGTGTACTGGAAACTACGGACAACGAACACAATTGCATTTTGTCGATGGCAATTTGAATGTACAGAGATACCGTGACGAGATCCCGAGGCCCATTGTCGTGCCATTCATCCGCCGCGACACCTCGTTTCAGCAGGACAATGTACAGCCCCACCAGGGCAATGTACAGCCCCACCAGGACAATGTACAGCCCCACCAGGGCAATGTACAGCCCCACCAGGACAATGTACAGCCCCACCAGGACAATGTACAGCCCCGCCAGGACAATGTACAGCCCCACCAGGACAATGTACAGCCCCACCAGGACAATGTACAGCCCCGCCAGGACAATGTACAGCCCCGCCAGGACAATGTACAGCCCCACCAGGACAATGTACAGCCCCGCCAGGACAATGTACAGCCCCACCAGGACAATGTACAGCCCCGCCAGGACAATGTACAGCCCCACCAGGACAATGTACAGCCCCGCCAGGACAATGTACAGCCCCGCCAGGACAATGTACAGCCCCGCCAGGACAATGTACAGCCCCGCCAGGACAATGTACAGCCCCGCCAGGACAATGTACAGCCCCACCAGGACAATGTACAGCCCCGCCAGGACAATGTACAGCCCCGCCAGGACAATGTACAGCCCCACCAGGACAATGTACAGCCCCGCCAGGACAATGTACAGCCCCGCCAGGACAATGTACAGCCCCACCAGGACAATGTACAGCCCCGCTAGGAC
The DNA here is from genome assembly GCF_023373465.1 of Oncorhynchus keta. Taxonomy (NCBI): domain Eukaryota; kingdom Metazoa; phylum Chordata; class Actinopteri; order Salmoniformes; family Salmonidae; genus Oncorhynchus; species Oncorhynchus keta. The sequence continues at coordinate 27,848,018 of NC_068423.1, forward strand.
AATATACAGCCCCACCAGGACGATCATGAGTCATGACAGCGGTAAACATTCCACGATACCGTTAAGTAATCTGGACATGCTTTGGATCTAACTGGCTACCGACCATCAGGACCTGATAATGGTCTGGTACTCAGGGCTCTATTGTCCCTCTAAACACTCTGACATCAATGCGATCAAAAAAAAATCCCATCAAATCTCATCAAAACAGTATTGTGCTTTTTTAAAGCTCACCTCACTGTGATGATCAATTTGAAGAGAGAAGTTCAACAGCAGGTTGTAAACCTTAATGAAGACATCTGAGCTCCTCCTGGTCTGTCCTCTAAGTGTTCTACTCCACTAGCCAGCACCTAAACAGGTGTGCGTTTCTTTCGGCCTCCATATTGAAACTCTGGCTGTTGTTTCAAAAAGTCTAACAAACGGAAACGGAAGACGCTTTCCAAGGTGATGATTCATTCTAAACACCCATATGCATATTAGAGTCCAAGCCAAGAATTAAAATTATGATTGGGCCTTATACAATACACAGCCTACCGTATGTTATCAAATCAAACTTTATTGGTCACATACACATGGTTAGCAGATGTTAATGAGAGTGTAGCGAACTTTATTGGTCATACAAATGTTAATGAGAGTGTAAACTTTATTGGTCACATACATGGTTATGGTTAGCAACTTTATGGTCACATAATGAGAGATGTTAGCGTGTAGCGAACTTTATTGGTCACATACATGGTTAGCAGATGTTAATGAGAGTGTAGCGAACTTTATTGGTCACATACACATGGTTAGCAGATGTTAATGAGAGTGTAGCGAACTTTATTGGTCACATACATGGTTAGCAGATGTTAATGAGAGTGTAGCGAACTTTATTGGTCACATACACATGGTTAGCAGATGTTAAGGAGAGTGTAGCGAACTGTATTGGTCACATACATGGTTAGCAGATGTTAATGAGAGTGTAGCGAACTTTATTGGTCACATACATGGTTAGCAGATGTTAATGAGAGTGTAGCGAACTTTATTGGTCACATACATGGTTAGCAGATGTTAAGGCGAGTGTAGCGAACTTTATTGGTCACATACACATGGTTAGCAGATGTTAATGAGAGTGTAGCGAACTTTATTGGTCACATACATGGTTAGCAGATGTTAAGGCGAGTGTAGCAAACTTATTGGTCACATACATGGTTGTGTTAATGAGAGTGTAGCGAACTTTATTGGTCACATACACATGGTTAGCAGATGTTAAGGCGAGTGTAGCGAACTGTATTGGTCACATACATGGTTAGCAGATGTTAATGAGAGTGTAGCGAACTTTATTGGTCACATACACATGGTTAGCAGATGTTAATGAGAGTGTAGCGAACTTTATTGGTCACATACATGGTTAGCAGATGTTAATGAGAGTGTAGCGAACTTTATTGGTCACATACATGGTTAGCAGATGTTAAGGCGAGTGTAGCGAACTTTATTGGTCACATACAGATGGTTAGCAGATGTTAATGAGAGTGTAGCGAACTTTATTGGTCACATACATGGTTAGCAGATGTTAAGGCGAGTGTAGCAAACTTTATTGGTCACATACATGGTTAGCAGATGTTAATGAGAGTGTAGCGAACTTTATTGGTCACATACACATGGTTAGCAGATGTTAAGGCGAGTGTAGCGAACTGTATTGGTCACATACATGGTTAGCAGATGTTAATGAGAGTGTAGCGAACTTTATTGGTCACATACACATGGTTAGCAGATGTTAATGAGAGTGTAGCGAACTTTATTGGTCACATACACATGGTTAGCAGATGTTAATGAGAGTGTAGCGAACTTTATTGGTCACATACACATGGTTAGCAGATGTTAATGAGAGTGTAGCAAACTTTATTGGTCACATACAGATGGTTAGCAGATGTTAATGAGAGTGTAGCGAAATGCTTGTGCTTCTAGTTCCGACCGTGCAATAATATCTAACAAGTCATCTAACAATTCCACAACAACTACATTATACACATAAGTGTAAATGAATGATTAAGAATATGTGCATATAAATATCGAAGAGTGATGGCCGAACGACATAAGCAAGATGCAGTCGACGGTATAGAGTACAGTATATACAAATGAGATGTACTGGGTTGCGAGATAGAATCCCTGAACCGACAAGGTACAAATCTGTTGTTCTGCCCCTGAACAGGCAGTTAACCCACTGTCCCTAGGCCCGCATTGAAAATAAGAATTTGCTCTTAACTGACATGCCTAGTTAAAGAAATGTAGGGTATGTAAACATTATATAAAGTGACATTGTTTAAAGTGACTAGTGATACATTTATTACATGCAAATATATATTTTTTAAGTGGCTAGAGATTTGAGTCAGTATGTTGGCAGCAGCCACTCAATGTTAGTAATGGCTGTTTAACAGTCTGATGACCTTCAGATAGAAGCTGTTTTTCAGTCTCTCGGTCCCAGCTTTGATGCACCTGTACTGACCTCACCTTCTGGATGATAGCAGGGTGAACAGGCAGTGGCTCAGGTGGTTGTTGTCCTTGATGATCTGTTTGGCTTTCTGTGACGTTGGGTGGTGTAGGTAACCTAGAGGGCAGGTAGTTTGCCCCCGGTGATACGTTGGGCAGGCCCTGGAGAGCCCTGGGCGAAGCGGTTGCCATACCAGGTGGTGATACAGCCCGACAGGATGCTCTCGATTGTGCCTCCGTAAAGGTTTGTGAGTGTTTTTGGTGACAAGCCAAATTTCTTCAGCTTCTTCAGGTTGAAGAGGCGCTGTTGTGCCTTCTTCACCAGGCTGCCTGTGTGGGTGGACCATTTCAGTTTGTCCGTGATGTGTACGCCGAGAAACTTAAAACTTTCCACCTTCTCCACTACTGTCCCATCGATGTGGATGGGGGGTGCTCCCTCTGCTGTTTCCTGAAGTCCACAATCATCTCCTTTGTTTTGTTGACGTTGAGTGTGAGGTTATTTTCCTGACACCACACTCTGAGGGCCCTCACCTCCTCCCTATAGGCCGTCTCGTCGTTGTTGGTAATCAAGCTTACCACTGTAGTGTCGTCTGCAAACTTGATGATTGAGTTGGAGGCGTGCATGGCCATGCAGTCATGGGTGAACAGGGAGTACAGGAGAATGAGAATGCACCCTTGTGGGGCCACAGTGTTGAGGATCTTGTCCAGATGGGATAGGGCAGTGTGATTGCGATCGCGTCGTCTGTGGACCTATTGGGGTGGTAAGCAAATTGGAGTGGGTCTAGGGTGTCAGGTAGGGTGGAGGTGATATGGTCCTTGACTAGTCTCTCAAAGCACTTCATGATGACGGAAGTGAGTGCAACGGTGCGATAGTCGTTTAGCTCAGTCACCTTAGCTTTCTTGGGAACAGGAACAATGGTGGCCCTCTTGAAGCATGTGGGAACAGCAGACTGGGATAGGGATTGATTGAATATGTCCGTAAACACACCAGCCTGCTGGGCTGCGCATGTACTGAGGACAAGGCTAGGGATGCCGTCTCGGCCGGCAGCCTTGCGAGGGTTAACATCTTTAAATGTTTGTTTCGCATTGGCCATGGTGAAGGAGAGCCCACAGGTTTTGGTAGAAGGCCGTGTCAATGGCACTGTATTGTCCTCAAAGCGAGCAAAGAAGTTGCTTAATTTGTCTGGGAGCAAGACGTCGGTGTCCGCAACGTGGCTGGTTTTCTTTTTGTAATCTGTGATCCACTATAGACCACATACAGTGCCTTGCGAAAGTATTCGGCCCCCTTGAACTTTGCGACCTTTTGCCACATTTCAGGCTTCTGAATAATCTTGCACGCCCAATTTTTCAGTTTTTGATTTGTTAAAAAAGTTTGAAATATCCAATAAATGTCGTTCCACTTCATGATTGTGTCCCACTTGTTGTTGATTCTTCACAAAAAAATACAGTTTTATATCTTTATGTTTGAAGCCTGAAATGTGGCAAAACGTCGCAAAGTTCGAGGGGGCCGAATACTTTCGCAAGGCACTGTACCTCTCGTGTCTGAGCCGTTGAATTGTGACTCTACTTTGTCTCTATAGTGATGTCTAGGGAAGGTTTTAATAGTCACCGTGGGTGCAACATCACCGATGCACTTGCAAATAAACTCGCTCACCGAATCAGCGAATACGTAAATGGTGTTGTCTGAGGCTATCCGGACCATATCCCAGTCCATGTGATCAAAGCAATCTTGAAGCGTGGAATCCGATTGGTTGTACCAGCATTGAGCAGACCTGAGCAGTTTCTGTCTATAGGCTGGGATCAACAAAATGGAGTCGTGGTCAGATTTGCAGAAAGGAGTGCGAGGAGGGCTTTGAATGCTTTGCAGAAGTTAGAGTAGCAATGATCAAGAATGCGGCCAGCCCTGGTCGCGCATTCGATATGAATGGCAAAACTATTTATTTAAGATGTATTTGTTGCATACAGGGCATTTGGAAAGTATTCAGACCCCTTGACTTTTTTCACATTTTGTTACGTTACAACCTTATTCTAAAATGTATTACATCATTTTTTTCTCATCAACTTACACACAATATCCCTTAATGACAAAGTGAATACAGGTTTTTATAGTTTTTAAAATTAAAATTAAAATTAAAAACAGAAATACCTTATTTACAAAGGTATTCAGACCCTTTGCTAAGAGACTAAAAATTGAGCTCAGGTGCATCCTGAGATTTTTCTACAACTTCATTGGAGTCCACCTGTATTCTTGTGGACCTTCAATGCTGCAGACATTTTTTGGTACCCTTCCCCAGATCTGTGCCTCAACACAATCCTGTCTCGGAGCTCTACAGACAATTCCTTCGACCTCATGGTTTGGTTTTTGCTCTGATATGCACGGTCAACTGTGGGACCTTATATAGACAGGTGTGTGCTTTTTCAAATCATGTCCAATTCATTTGAATTTACCACAGGTGGACTGCAGTCAAGTTGTAGAAACATCTCAAGGATGATCGATGGAAACAGGATGCACCTGAACTCAATTTCGAGCCTCATAGCAAAGGGTCTGAATACTTATGTAAATAAGGTATTTAATCATGCTAATGTATTTCTGTGTTTCTTTTTGAATACATTTGCAAAAAAAATTCTAAAAACCGTTTTTCACTTTGTCATTATGGGGTAATGTGTGTAGATTGATAAGGATGTTTTTGTTGTTGCTAAATAATCAACTTTAGAATGAGGCTGTAACATAATACACTGTGGAACAATTCAAGCACTGTGTCACGCCCTGACCTTACAGTTCCTTATTTATTCTCTATGTTTGGTTAGGTCAGGAAGTGCCTTCGGGTGGGAGAATCTATGTTCTCTATTTCTTTGTTGTTTTTGCCCAGTGTGGTTCCCAATCAGAGGCAGCTGTCTATCGTTGTCTCTGATTGGGGAGCATATAATAGTTGTTGTTTTCCTGTTCAGTATCTGTGCCTGCGCTTTGGTCCACTCTTCCTTACGACGATGAGCGTTACACACTGTATGTTCTTTAAAGTGTTCTATCTATTAGTGTTGATGTTTTCAACTGTCTGTGTTGATCTGTATTGATGCTTCCAACTGTCTGTATTGATCAGTATTGATGTTTTCAACTGTCTGTATTGATCAGTGTTGATGTTTTCAACTGTCTGTATTGATCTGTGTTGATGTTTTCAACTGTCTGTATTGATGTTTTCAACTATCTGTGTTGATCTGTATTGATGTTTTCAACTGTCTGTATTGATCAGTATTGATGTTTTCAACTGTCTGTATTGATCAGTATTGATGTTTTCAACTGTCTGTATTGATCTGTGTTGATGTTTTCAACTCTCTGTATTGATCTGTGTTGATGTTTTCAACTGTCTGTATTGATCAGTATTGATGTTTTCAACTGTCTGTATTGATCTGTGTTGATGTTTTCAACTCTCTGTATTGATCTGTGTTGATGTTTTCAACTGTCTGTATTGATCAGTATTGATGTTTTCAACTGTCTGTATTGATCAGTATTGATGTTTTCAACTGTCTGTATTGATCTGTGTTGATGTTTTCAACTCTCTGTATTGATCTGTGTTGATGTTTTCAACTGTCTGTATTGATCAGTATTGATGTTTTCAACTGTCTGTATTGATCTGTGTTGATGTTTTCAACTCTCTGTATTGATCTGTGTTGATGTTTTCAACTGTCTGTATTGATCAGTATTGATGTTTTCAACTGTCTGTATTGATCAGTGTTGATGTTTTCAACTGTCTGTATTGATCTGTGTTGATGTTTTCAACTGTCTGTATTGATGTTTTCAACTATCTGTGTTGATCAGTATTGATGTTTTCAACTGTCTGTATTGATCAGTATTGATGTTTTCAACTGTCTGTATTGATCTGTGTTGATGTTTTCAACTGTCTGTATTGATCTGTGTTGATGTTTTCAACTGTCTGTATTGATCAGTATTGATGTTTTCAACTGTCTGTATTGATCTGTGTTGATGTTTTCAACTCTCTGTATTGATCTGTGTTGATGTTTTCAACTCTCTGTATTGATCTGTGTTGATGTTGATGTTTTTAACTTTAGAACATTTTCATGTCTCCTGTTATTTCTCCTTCTGACATTTCTCCTTCTGTCATTTCTCCTCCTGTCATTTCTCCTTCTGTCATTTCTCCTCCTGTCAGTTCTCCTCCTGTCATTTCTCCTTCTGTCATTTCTCCTCCTGTCATTTCTTATTCTGTCATTTCTCCTCCTGTCAGTTCTTCTGTCATTTCTCCTTCTGTCATTTCTCCTTCTGACATTTCTCCTTCTGTCATTTCTCCTCCTGTCAGTTCTCCTTCTGTCATTTCTCCTTCTGTCATTTCTCCTCCTGTCAGTTCTCCTTCTGTCATTTCTCCTTCTGACATTTCTCCTTCTGTCATTTCTCCTTCTGTCATTTCTCCTTCTGTCATTTCTCCTCCTGTCAGTTCTCCTTCTGTCATTTCTCCTTCTGACATTTCTTATTCTGTCATTTCTCCTCCTGTCAGTTCTCCTTCTGTCATTTCTCCTTCTGACATTTCTCCTTCTGTCATTTCTCCTCCTGTCAGTTCTCCTTCTGTCATTTCTCCTTCTGACATTTCTCCTTCTGTCATTTCTCCTTCTGTCAGTTCTTCTTCTGTCATTTCTCCTTCTGACATTTCTTCTTCTGTCATTTCTCCTTCTGTCATTTCTCCTCCTGTCAGTTCTCCTTCTGACATTTCTTCTTCTGTCATTTCTCCTCCTGTCAGTTCTTCTGACATTTCTCCTTCTGACATTTCTCCTTCTGTCATTTCTCCTTCTGTCAGTTCTTCTTCTGTCATTTCTCCTTCTGTCATTTCTCCTTCTGACATTTCTCCTTCTGTCATTTCTCCTCCTGTCAGTTCTCCTTCTGTCATTTCTCCTTCTGTCATTTCTCCTCCTGTCAGTTCTCCTTCTGTCATTTCTCCTTCTGACATTTCTCCTTCTGTCATTTCTCCTTCTGTCATTTCTCCTCCTGTCAGTTCTCCTTCTGACATTTCTTATTCTGTCATTTCTCCTCCTGTCAGTTCTCCTTCTGTCATTTCTCCTTCTGACATTTCTCCTTCTGTCATTTCTCCTCCTGTCAGTTCTTCTTCTGTCATTTCTCCTTCTGACATTTCTTCTTCTGTCATTTCTCCCTCTGTCATTTCTCCTTCTGTCAGTTCTTCTTCTGTCATTTCTCCTTCTGTCAGTTCTCCTTCTGTCATTTCTCCTTCTGACATTTCTCCTTCTGTCATTTCTCCTTCTGTCAGTTCTTCTTCTGTCATTTCTCCTTCTGACATTTCTTCTTCTGTCATTTCTCCTTCTGTCATTTCTCCTCCTGTCAGTTCTCCTTCTGACATTTCTTATTCTGTCATTTCTCCTCCTGTCAGTTCTTCTGACATTTCTCCTTCTGACATTTCTTATTCTGTCATTTCTCCTTCTGTCAGTTCTTCTGACATTTCTCCTTCTGACATTTCTTATTCTGTCATTTCTCCTCCTGTCAGTTCTTCTGACATTTCTCCTTCTGACATTTCTCCTCCTGTCAGTTCTCCTTCTGACATTTCTTCTTCTGACATTTCTTCTTCTGACATTTCTCCTTCTGACATTTCTCCTCCTGTCAGTTCTCCTTCTGTCAGTTCTTCTTCTGTCATTTCTCCTTCTGACATTTCTTCTTCTGTCATTTCTCCTTCTGTCATTTCTCCTCCTGTCAGTTCTCCTTCTGACATTTCTTATTCTGTCATTTCTCCTCCTGTCAGTTCTTCTGTCATTTCTCCTTCTGACATTTCTTCTTCTGTCATTTCTCCTTCTGACATTTCTTCTTCTGTCATTTCTCCTTCTGACATTTCTTCTTCTGTCATTTCTCCTTCTGTCATTTCTCCTTCTGACATTTCTTCTTCTGTCAGTTCTCCTTCTGACATTTCTCCTTCTGTCATTTCTCCTCCTGTCAGTTCTCCTTCTGACATTTCTTCTTCTGTCATTTCTCCTTCTGACATTTCTTCTTCTGTCATTTCTCCTTCTGACATTTCTCCTTCTGACATTTCTTATTCTGTCATTTCTCCTCCTGTCAGTTCTTCTGTCATTTCTCCTTCTGACATTTCTTCTTCTGTCATTTCTCCTTCTGACATTTCTTCTTCTGTCATTTCTCCTTCTGACATTTCTTCTTCTGTCATTTCTCCTTCTGTCATTTCTCCTTCTGACATTTCTTCTTCTGTCAGTTCTCCTTCTGACATTTCTCCTTCTGTCATTTCTCCTCCTGTCAGTTCTCCTTCTGACATTTCTTCTTCTGTCATTTCTCCTTCTGACATTTCTTCTTCTGTCATTTCTTCTTCTGTCAGTTCTCCTTCTGACATTTCTCCTTCTGACATTTCTCCTTCTGTCATTTCTCCTTCTGTCATTTCTCCTCCTGTCAGTTCTTCTGTCATTTCTCCTCCTGTCAGTTCTTCTGTCATTTCTCCTTCTGACATTTCTTCTTCTGTCAGTTCTCCTTCTGACATTTCTTCTTCTGTCATTTCTCCTTCTGACATTTCTTCTTCTGTCATTTCTCCTTCTGACATTTCTTCTTCTGTCATTTCTCCTTCTGTCAGTTCTTCTTCTGTTATTTCTCCTCCTGTCAGTTCTTCTTCTGTTATTTCTTCTTCTGTTATTTCTCCTCCTGTCAGTCCTCCTTCTGACATGTCTTATTCTGACATTTCTCCTTCTTTCAGTTCTTCTTCTGTTCTTTCTCCCCCTGTCAGTTCTTCTTCTGTCATTTCTCCTCCTGTCAGTTCTTCTTCTGTCATTTCTCCTTCTGTCATTTCTCCTTCTGTCATTCTGTCATTTCTCCTTCTGTTCTTTCTCCCCCTGTCAGTTCTTCTTCTGTTATTTCTCCTCCTGTCAGTTCTTCTTCTGTCATTTCTCCTTCTGTCAGTTCTTCTTCTGACATTTCTTCTTCTGTCATTTCTCCTTCTGTCATTTCTCATTCTGACATTTCTCCTTCTGTCATTTCTCCTTCTGACATTCTGTCATTTCTCCTTCTGTTCTTTCTCCTCCTGTCAGTTCTTCTTCTGTTCTTTCTCCTGTCATTCTTCTTCTGTCATTTCTCCTCCTGTCATTCTTCTTCTGTCATTTCTCCTTCTGTCATTTCTCCTCCTGTCATTCTGTCATTTCTCCTTCTGTTCTTTCTCCCCCTGTCAGTTCTTCTTCTGTTATTTCTCCTCCTGTCAGTTCTTCTTCTGTCATTTCTCCTTCTGTCAGTTCTTCTTCTGACATTTCTTCTTCTGTCATTTCTCCTTCTGTCATTTCTCATTCTGACATTTCTCCTTCTGTCATTTCTCCTTCTGACATTCTGTCATTTCTCCTTCTGTTCTTTCTCCCCCTGTCAGTTCTTCTTCTGTTATTTCTCCTCCTGTCAGTTCTTCTTCTGTCATTTCTCCTTCTGTCAGTTCTTCTTCTGACATTTCTTCTTCTGTCATTTCTCCTTCTGTCATTTCTCATTCTGACATTTCTCCTTCTGTCATTTCTCCTTCTGACATTTCTCCTTCTGTCATTTCTCCTTCTGTCATTCTGTAATTTCTCCTTCTGTCATTTCTCCTTCTGTCAGTTCTTCTTCTGTCATTTCTCCTTCTGACATTTCTCATTCTGACATTTCTTCTTCTGTCATTTCTCCTTCTGTCATTTCTCATTCTGTCATTTCTCCTTCTGACATTTCTCCTTCTGTCATTTCTCCTTCTGTCATTCTGTCATTTCTCCTCCTGTCAGTTCTTCTTCTGTTATTTCTCCTTCTGTCAGTTCTTCTTCTGTTATTTCTTCTTCTGACATTTCTTCTTCTGACATTTCTTATTCTGTCAGTTCTCCTTCTGCCAGTTCTCCTTCTGTTATTTCTCCTTCTGACATTTCTTCTTCTGACATTTCTTATTCTGTCAGTTCTCCTTCTGTCAGTTCTCCTTCTGTCAGTTCTCCTTCTGTCAGTTCTCCTTCTGACATTTCTTCTTCTGTCATTTCTCCTCCTGTCTTTTCTTCTTCTGTTATTTCTCCTCCTGTCAGTTCTTCTTCTGTCATTTCTCCTTCTGTCAGTTCTTCTTCTGTTATTTCTCCTCCTGTCATTTCTCCTCCTGTCTTTTCTTCTTCTGTCATTTCTCCTTCTGACATTTCTTCTTCTGTCATTTCTCCTTCTGACAGTTCTTCTTCTGTCGTTTCTCCCAAGCTTTTCTTCTTTATCTGTCTTTCCACCTCTCCAGTCTACTGCATCTCCTCCACACCACACTCTGCCGTTATTTTCCTCTACCCCTGGCAGGTCTCTAATCTGACATGCAGGTGTGAGGGTGTGAACGGGGCTGCCCTGGAGCAGGACAGACACTGACCCCAAACTGTGACACACACACACACACACACACACACACACACACACACACACACACACACACACACACACACACACACACACACACACACACACACACACACACACACACTGTGGAAAGGGCTGCCCCTAGGCAGGATAGAGACTGACCCCAAACTGTGAGACTCTGGGCCCTGTTCCTCTATAGGCCTGCGTGTGTGTCTGTGTGAGTGCGTGCGTGCAGTTTGGGCAACTGCTCAGACGCTCCCATCCACAGACAGCTTCCACTCTGCCCCTGGCTGGCCCCGAATCAGAACCCATCAGCTCTGCTTGCAAGGCTTTCTTTAACCTTAATTAGGATGTTAAGTGAGGGGTGGAGGGAGGGGTGGTGGTGGTGTAGTGAAGGGGTGCTTTAGGCTGATTAGGTGAAGGGGGTGGGGATGCTTGATGAAGGGTTTCTGGAGTTTGTCCAAAGTTATGTAAAAGTGTAAAGTTAGTATGATGACACAATGCTACATCCTGACAACCGTATAGTTCTGTAGTGTAAAGTTAGTATGATGACACAATGCTTCATGTGTCGACAGCCTGACTTTTTGATTGGTCTACTGCAACACGCTCCTTACTGGTGTCCCCATCAAACTCACCAACTGAGTTGGGTTTCAGTTTAAAGCTTGGGTTACTTCCTGAGTTGGGTTCAGTCTATTAAAGCTTGGGTTACTTCCTGGGTTGGGGTTAAGTCTATTATAGCTTGGGTTACTTCCTGAGTTGGGTTTCAGTCTATTAAAGATTGGGTTACTTCCTGGGTTGGGTTTCAGTCTATTATAGCTTTGGTTACTTCCTGGGTTGGGTTTCAGTCTATTATAGCTTGGGTTACTTCCTGGGTTGGGGTTCAGTCTATTATAGCTTGGGTTACTTCCTGGGTTGGGGTTCAGTCTATTAAAGCTTGGGTTACTTCCTGAGTTGGGGTTCAGTCGATTATAGCTTTGGTTACTTCCTGAGTTGGGTTTCAGTCTATTATAGCTTGGGTTACTTCCTGAGTTGGGTTTCAGTCTATTAAAGCTTGGGTTACTTCCTGAGTTGAGTTTCAGTCTATTATAGCTTGGGTTACTTCCTGAGTTGGGTTTCAGTCTATTATAGCTTGGGTTACTTCCTGAGTTGGGTTTCAGTCTATTATAGCTTGGGTTACTTCCTGAGTTGGGTTTCAGTCTATTATAGCTTGGGTTACTTCCTGAGTTGGGTTTCAGTCTATTATAGCTTGGGTTACTTCCTGAGTTGGGTTTTCAGTCTATTAAAGCTTGGGTTACTTCCTGAGTTGGGTTTCAGTCTATTATAGCTTGGGTTACTTCCTGAGTTGGGTTTCAGTCTATTATAGCTTGGGTTACTTCCTGGGTTGGGGTTCAGTCTATTAACGCTTGGGTTACTTCCTGAGTTGGGTTTCAGTCTATTATAGCTTTGGTTACTTCCTGAGTTGGGTTTCAGTCTATTAAAGCTTGGGTTACTTCCTGAGTTGGGTTTCAGTCTATTAAAGCTTGGGTTACTTCCTGGGTTGGGGTTAAGTCTATTATAGCTTGGGTTACTTCCTGAGTTGGGTTTCAGTCTATTAAAGATTGGGTTACTTCCTGGGTTGGGTTTCAGTCTATTATAGCTTTGGTTACTTCCTGGGTTGGGTTTCAGTCTATTATAGCTTGGGTTACTTCCTGGGTTGGGGTTCAGTCTATTATAGCTTGGGTTACTTCCTGGGTTGGGGTTCAGTCTATTAAAGCTTGGGTTACTTCCTGAGTTGGGGTTCAGTCGATTATAGCTTTGGTTACTTCCTGAGTTGGGTTTCAGTCTATTATAGCTTGGGTTACTTCCTGAGTTGGGTTTCAGTCTATTAAAGCTTGGGTTACTTCCTGAGTTGGGTTTCAGTCTATTATAGCTTGGGTTACTTCCTGAGTTGGGTTTCAGTCTATTATAGCTTGGGTTACTTCCTGAGTTGGGTTTCAGTCTATTATAGCTTGGGTTACTTCCTGAGTTGGGTTTTCAGTCTATTAAAGCTTGGGTTACTTCCTGAGTTGGGTTTCAGTCTATTATAGCTTGGGTTACTTCCTGAGTTGGGTTTCAGTCTATTATAGCTTGGGTTACTTCCTGGGTTGGGGTTCAGTCTATTAACGCTTGGGTTACTTCCTGAGTTGGGTTTCAGTCTATTATAGCTTTGGTTACTTCCTGAGTTGGGTTTCAGTCTATTAAAGCTTGGGTTACTTCCTGAGTTGGGTTTCAGTCTATTAAAGATTGGGTTACTTCCTGGGTTGGGGTTCAGTCGATTATAGCTTTGGTTACTTCCTGGGTTGGGGTTCAGTCTATTATAGCTTTGGTTACTTCCTGGGTTGGGGTTCAGTCTATTAAAGCTTGGGTTACTTCCTGAGTTGGGTTTCAGTCTATTAACGCTTGGGTTACTTCCTGGGTTGGGGTTCAGTCTATTAACGCTTGGGTTACTTCCTGAGTTGGGGTTCAGTCTATTAACGCTTGGGTTACTTCCTGGGTTGGGGTTCAGTCTATTAACGCTTGGGTTACTTCCTGGGTTGAGGTTCAGCCTATTAACGCTTGGGTTACTTCCTGGGTTGGGGTTCAGTCCATTAACGCTTGGGTTACTTCCTGGGTTGGGGTTCAGTCTATTAACGCTTGGGTTACTTCCAGGGTTGGAGTTGACTCTTACTACTGCACAGCAGTCATCTAATAACTGTCCCAGAAAGTGAGATGTGTTGCAGAAATGAACATTCATTTAAGGTTGATCAGGTCAAGTCAAATGAGCAATTGATCATGTCTTCCCCTGCGGGTGCCAGAGTGGGACAAAATGTGTACTGAAAACACCTCAAAATGTGTGCGTGTTCTTACCTTCAGACACAGCACACAGCCATGCAATCTCCATAGACAAACATTGGCAGTAGCATGACCTTACTGAAGAGCTCAGTGTCTTTAAATGTGGCACTGTCCTCTGAATCCAACTTGCCAGCAAGTCAGTTCGTCAAATTTTTGCTCTGCAAGAGCTGCCCCGGTTAACTGTAAGTGCTGTTATTGTGACGTGGAAATGTCTAGGAGCAACAACGGCTCAACCGCAAAGTGGTAGTCCACACAAGCTCAAAGAACGGGACCGCTGAGTGCTGAAGCACTTAGTACGTAATCATCTGTCCTCAGTTGCAATACTCTCTACTCTCTACCACTCTCTACCAAGTTCCAAACTGCCTCTGGAAGCAACGTCAGCACAAGAACTGTTCGTCTGGAGCTTCATGAAATGGGTTTCCATGGCCGAGCAGCCGCACACAAGCCTAAGATCACCATGTACAATGCCAAGCATCGGCTGGAATGGTGTAAAGCTTGTTGCCATTGGACTCTGGAGCAGTGGAAACACGTTGTCTGGAGTGAGGAATCACGATTTACCATCTAGCATTCTGAAGGACTAATCTTAGTGAACGCCACCTTGTCTGGGGCAGTTTTTCATGGTTCGGGCCCCTTAGTTCCAGCAAAGGGAAGTCTTAACGCTGCATCATACAATGATATTCCAGACGATTCTGTGCTTCCAACTTGGTGGCAACAGTTTGGGGAAGGCCCTTTCCTGTTTCAGCATGACAATGCCACCGTGCACAAAGCGAGGTCTTAACAGAAATGGTTTGTCGAGATTCAGTGTGGAAAAGCTTAACTGGCCTGAACAGATCCCTTACCTCAACCCCATTCGACACCTTTGGGATGAATTGGAACGCCGACTGCGAACCAGGACTAATCGCCCAACAACATCAGAGCCCGACCTCACTAATGCTCTTGAGGCTGAATGGAAGTAAGTACATGCAGCAATGTTCCAGCATCTAGTGGAAAGCCTCCCCAGAGGAGTGGAGGCTGTTATAGCAGCAATGTTCCAACATCTAGTGGAAAGCCTTCCCAGAGGAGTGGAGGCTGTTATAGCAGCAATGTTCCAACATCTAGTGGAAAGCCTTCCCAGAGGAGTGGAGGCTGTTATAGCAGCAATGTTCCAACATCTAGTGGAAAGCCTTCCCAGAGGAGTGGAGGCTGTTATAGCAGCAATGTTCCTACATCTAGTGGAAAGCCTTCCCAGAGGAGTGGAGGCTGTTATAGCAGCAATGTTCCAACATCTAGTGGAAAGCCTTCCCAGAGGAGTGGAGGCTGTTATAGCAGCAATGTCCCAACATCTAGTGGAAAGCCTTCCCAGAAGAGTAGAGGCTGTTATAGCAGCAATGTTCCTACATCTAGTGGAAAGCCTTCCCAGAGGAGTGGAGGCTGTTATAGCAGCAATGTTCCAACATCTAGTGGAAAGCCTTCCCAGAGGAGTGGAGGCTGTTATAGCAGCAATGTTCCAACATCTAGTGAAAAGCCTTCCCAGAGGAGTGGAGGCTGTTATAGCAGCAATGTTCCAACATCTAGTGGAAAGCCTTCCCAGAGGAGTGGAGGCTGTTATAGCAGCAATGTTCCAACATCTAGTGGAAAGCCTTCCCAGAGGAGTGGAGGCTGTTATAGCAGCAATGTTCCAACATCTAGTGGAAAGCCTTCCCAGAGGAGTGGAGGCTGTTATAGCAGCAATGTTCCAACATCTAGTGGAAAGCCTTCCCAGAGGAGTGGAGGCTGTTATAGCAGCAATGTTCCAGCATCTAGTGGAAAGCCTTCCCAGAGGAGTGGAGGCTGTTATAGCAGCAATGTTCCAGCATCTAGTGAAAAGCCTTCCCAGAGGAGTGGAGGCTGTTATAGCAGCAATGTTCCAGCATCTAGTGGAAAGCCTCCCCAGAGGAGTGGAGGCTGTTATAGCAGCAATGTTCCAACATCTAGTGGAAAGCCTTCCCAGAGGAGTGGAGGCTGTTATAGCAGCAATGTTCCAACATCTAGTGGAAAGCCTTCCCAGAGGAGTGGAGGCTGTTATAGCAGCAATGTTCCAACATCTAGTGGAAAGCCTTCCCAGAGGAGTGGAGGCTGTTATAGCAGCAATGTTCCAACATCTAGTGGAAAGCCTTCCCAGAGGAGTGGAGGCTGTTATAGCAGCAATGTTCCAGCATCTAGTGGAAAGCCTCCCCAGAGGAGTGGAGGCTGTTATAGCAGCAAAGGAGGGTGCCAACTCCATATTAATATAATGATTTTGGAATGAGATGTTCGACGAGCAGGTGTCCACATACCTTTGATCATTTAGTGTAGTTCTGTAGTGTAAATTAGTATTCAGACACAGTGCTCCATGTGTCTACAGCCACATCCATAGATTCACAATCACTGTACTGTTTTGCCTTTCTTTTTTCATCCAAAGTTAGTCCAGCGCACTATAGTCAGAAACTCATAAACGTCATGAAATGTTATTGCATCAACATGCATCAACTGGTGGCTATAGGATGTGTTGTTGTTACATACAGTTGTTCAAAAAAGAAATGTGCCAGGATCTGTCCACTGTCTAAGTAGTTGTCTATTGTGAATGAAAGTCCAGTTTTTCATTAAAGGAGTGCCTGTATTTGTTAAAAGTTTTCCTGTACTGCCACCCAGTGGCTACTGCATGTATTACAATTAAAGGATGAAACACACACACACACACACACACTGATACAGTCAGAGCTGAGGGGAGACGATCAAATCAAATCACATTTTATTGGTTAATGTTACACATTAATGTTGTTAATGATGTTAATGCGAGTGTAGCGACCAATGCAGTAATATCTAACAAGTAATTTAACAATTTCACAACAAATACCTTCTATACACAAGTGTAAAGGAATGAATAAGAATATATACATATAAATATATGAATGAGTGATGGCCGTGCGGCATAGGCAAGATGCAGTAGATGGAATAGAATACAGTATATACATACGAGATGAGAAATGTAAACATGTAAACATTATAAAAGTAGCTTTATTTAAAGTGACAAGTGATACCTTTATTAAATCAATTTATTAAATTAAAGTGGCCAGAGATTTGAATCTGTATGTTGGCAGCAGCCACTCTATACAGTAATATCCAACGAGTAATCTAACCTAACAATTTCACAACAATTCCCTTATACACACAAGTGTAAAGGAATGAATAAGAATATGTACATAAAGATATAAATATATGAATGAGTGATGGTACAGAACGGCATAGGCAAGATGAAGTAGATGATATAGAATACAGTATATACATATGAGATGAGTAATGTAGGGTTTGTAAACATTATATAAAGTGGCATTGTTTAAAGTGGCTAGTGATACATTTATTACATCAATTTTTCCACTATTAAAGTGGCTGGAGTTGAGTCAGTATGTTGGCAGCAGCCACTCAATGTTAGTGATGGCTGTTTAACAGTCTGATGCACCTGTACTGACCTCGGCGTCTGGATGATAGCGGGGTGAACAGGCAGTGGCTCGGGTGGTTGTTGTCCTTGATGATCATTTTGGCCTTCCTGTGACATCCTGTGTAAGTGTCCTGGAGGGCAGGTAGTTTGCCCCCGGTGATGCGTTGTGCAGACCTCACTACCCTCTGGAGAGCCTTATGGTTGTGGGCGGAGCAGTTACCGTACCAGGCGGTGATACAGCCCGACAGGATGCTCTCGATTGTGCATCTGTAAAAGTTTGTGAGTGTTTTTTGGTGACAAGACCAATTTCATCAGCCTCCTGAGGTTGAAGAGGTGCTGTTGTGCCTTCTTCACGATGCTGTCTGTGTGGGTGGACCATTTCAGTTTGTCTGTGATGTGTACGCAGATGAACATAAAACTTACTACCCTCTCCACTACTGTTCCATCGATGTGGATAGGGGGGGGCTCCCTCTGCTGTTTCCTGAAGTCCACAATCATCTCCTTTGTTTTGTTGACGTTGAGTGTGAGGTTACTTTCCTGACACCACACTCCGAGGGCCCTCACCTCCTCCCTGTAGGCCGTCATGTCGTTGTTGGTAATCAAGCCTACCACTTTAGTGTCGTCTGCAAACTTGATGATTGAGTTGGAGGCGTGCAATGCCATGCAGTCTTGGGTGAACATGGAGTACAGGAGAGGGCTGAGAATGCACCCTTGTGGGGCTCCAGTGTTGAGGATCAGCGGGGTGGAGATGTTGTTTCCGACCTTCATCACCTGGGGGCGGCCCGTCAGAAAGTCCAGTACCCAGTTGCACAAGGCGGGGTCGAGACCCAGGGTCTCAAGCTTGATGACGAGTTTGGAGGGTACTATGGTGTTAACTGCTGAGCTGTAGTTGATGGATAGCATTCTTACATAGGTATTCCTCTTGTCCAGATGGGTTAGGGCATCGTGCAGTGTGATTGCGATTGCATCGTCTGTGGACCTATTGGGGCAGTAAGCAAATTGGAGTGGGTCTATTGTGTCAGGTAGGGTGGAGGTGATATGGTCCTTGACTAGTCTCTCAAAGCACTTCATGATGACGGAAGTGAGTGCTACGGGGCGATAGTCGTTTAGCTCAGTTACCTTAGCTTTCTTGGGAACAGGAACAATGGTGGCCCTCTTGAAGTATGTGGGAACAGCAGAGTGGGATAGGGATTGATTGAATATGTCCGTAACCACACCAGCCAGCTGGTCTGCGCATGCTCTGAGGACACGGCTGGGGATGCCGTCTGGGCCTGCAGCCCTGCGAGTTAACACGTTTAAATGTTTTACTCATGTTGGCTGCGGTGAAGGAGAGCCCGCAGGTTTTGGTAGAGGGCCGTGTCAGTTGCACTGTATTGTCCTCAAAGCGAGCAAAGAGGTTGTTTAGTTTGTCTCGGAGCATCTGTGTCTGCGACGGCCCTGGTTTTCCTTTTGTTGACTGTAGACCATGCCGCATATGTATTGTAAAAATGTGTACAAATAATAATTAATACAAATAATAAACAAATAATAAGTAAAACAAATACAGTCTTGCAGACAAAGACATCAAAAGTAACATTTTTCTTCTTTTTTTTATACTTAAAGATGGAGAAGTTGAGGAAACAGCACCACCACCACCCTTGTTGTTGTTTTTGTTGACAGGAAGTTGAGGAAACAGCACCACCACCGCCCTTGTTGTTGTTTTTGTTGACAGGAAGTTGAGGAAACAGCACCACCACCGCCCTTGTTGTTGTTTTTGTTGACAGGAAGTTGAGGAAACAGCACCACCACCGCCCCTGTTATTGTTTTTGTTGACAGGAAGTTGAGGAAACAGCACCACCACCACCCTTGTTGTTGTTTTTGTTGACAGGAAGTTGAGGAAACAGCACCACCACCACCCTTGTTGTTGTTTTTGTTGACGGGAAGTTGAGGAAACAGCACCACCACCACCCCTGTTATTGTTTTTGTTTACGGGAAGTTGAGGAAACAGCAAACGAGGCAGGGCGTCACCCAGTGTTAAAAAATATGTATTCTGTTCTCTAGCATGTGATGTCTGTTCTCTAGCATGTGATGTCTGTTCTATAGCATGTGATGTCTGTTCTCTAGCATGTGATGTCTGTTCTCTAGTATGTGATGTCTGTTCTCTAGTATGTGATATCTGTTCTCTAGTATGTGATGTCTGTTCTCTAGCATGTGATGTCTGTTCTCTAGCATGTGATGTCTGTTCTCTAGCATGTGATGTCTGTTCTCTAGCATGTGATGTCTGAAGGAGAGAAAAACAGTGTTCCTTGTTTGCAGAAATGTATTTTGGACAGTTTCCCATTGAGGATTCCTGCTTTTACACAACGATTTTATAGAAAGCCTCCTTGAGCATCCGAGGCAGTTTTGAATTGCTGGCAGGGCTAAGAACAGATTTCGCCCAGGATTGTGAAGGTGAACGGAAAGGTGCTGGAGCAACGAACCGCCTTTGCTGTCTCTGCCTGGCCGGTTCCCGTCTTTCCACTGGGATTCTCTGCCTCTAACCCTATTACAGGGCCTGAGTCACTGCCTTACTGGTGCTCTTTCATACCGTCTCTAGGAGGGGTGCGTCACTTGAGTTGGTTGATTCACAGATGTGGTTATCCTGTCTGGGTTGGCGCCCCCCCTTGGGCTGTGCTGTGGCGGAGATCTTTGTGGGCTATACTCGGCCTTGTCTCAGGATGGTAAGTTGGTGGTTGAAGATATGCCTCTAGTGGTGTGGGGGCTGTGCTTTGGCAAAGTGGGTGGGGTTTTTTGCTGTCTGTTTGGCCCTGTCTGGGAGTATCATCGAAATGGGGCCACAGTGTCTCCTGACCCCTCCTGTCTCAGCATCCAGTATTTATGCTGCATTAGTTTATGTGTTGGGTGGCTAGGGTCAGTTTGTTATATCTGGAGTACTTCTCCTGTCTTATCCGGTGTCCTGTGTGAATTTAAGTTTGCTCTCTCTAATTCTCTCTTTCTATCTTTCTCTCGGAGGACCTGAGCCCTAGGACCATGCTTCAGAATTACCTGGCATGATGACTCCTTGCTGTCCCCAGTCCACCTGGCCGTGCTGCTGCTCCAGTTTCAACTGTTCTGCCTGCGGCTATGGAACCCTGACCTGTTCACCGGACATGCTACATGTCCCAGACCTGCTGTTTTCAACTCTATAGAGACAGCAGGAGCGGTAGAGATACTCTCAATGATCGGCCATGAAAAGCCAACTGACATTTTCTCCTGAGGTGCTGACTTGTTGCACCCTCGACAACTACTGTTATTATTATTATTTGACCATGCTGGGCATTTATGAACATTTAAACATCTTGGCCATGTTCTATTATAATCTCCACCCGGCACAGCCAGGAGAGGACTGGCCACCCCTCATAGCCTGGCTCCTCTCTAGGTTTCTTCCTAGGTTTTGGCCTTTCTAGGGAGTTTTTCCGAGCCACCGTGCTTCTACACCTGCATTGCTTGCTGTTTGGGGTTTTAGGCTGGGTTTCTGTACAGCACTTTGCGATATCAGCTGATGTATGAAGGGCTATATGCAGTTGGGAGAACAAGTATTTGATACACCTCCGATTTTGCAGGTTTTCCTACTTACAAAGCATGTAGAGGTCTGTAATTTTTAACATAGGTACACTTCAACTGTGGGAATCTAAAACAAAAATCCAGAAAATCACATTGTATGATTTTTAAGTAATTAATTTGCATTTTATTGCATGACATAAGTATTTGATCACCTACCAACCAAATAAGAATTCTGTCTCTCACAGACCTGTTAGTTTTTCTTTAAGAAGCCCTCCT
This sequence comes from Oncorhynchus keta, assembly GCF_023373465.1. Lineage (NCBI taxonomy): Eukaryota > Metazoa > Chordata > Actinopteri > Salmoniformes > Salmonidae > Oncorhynchus > Oncorhynchus keta. Next base: position 27,868,891 of record NC_068423.1, read on the forward strand.
GTTCTCCACTCATTACCTGTATTAACTGCACCTGTTTGAACGTGTTACCTGTATAAACGACACCTGTCCACACACTCAATCAAACAGACTCCAACCAATGATGTCAAGCAAAGAGGCAGTGAGTTTGAAGGTAGACTTTGAAATACATCCACTGATACACCTCCACTCTTCTGGAAAGAAGTGTGGCGGGGGCGTATGCCTCATGACTAACGAGACATGGTGTGATGAAGGAAACATACAGGAACTCAAATCCTTCTGTTCACCTGATTTAGAATTCCTCACAATCAAATGTAGACCGCATTATCTACCAAGAGTATTCTCTTCGATGATAATCATAGCCGTATATATCCCCCCCCCAAGCAGACACATCGATGGCTCTGAACGAACTTTATTTAACTCTTTGCAAACTGGAAAACATTTATCCGGAGGCTGCATTCATTGTAGCTGGGGATTTTAACAAGGCTAATCTGAAAACAAGACTCACTAAATTTTATCAGCATATCGATTGCGCAACCAGGGGTGGTAAAACCTTGGATCATTGTTACTCTAACTTCCGCGACGCATATAAGGCCCTGCCCCGCCCCCCTTTCGGAAAAGCTGACCACGACTCCATTTTGTTGATCCCTGCCTACAGACAGAAACTAAAACAAAAGGCTCCCACGCTGAGGTCTGTCCAACGCTGGTCCGACCAAGCTGACTCCACACTCCAAGGCTGCTTCCATCACGTGGACTGGGATATGTTTCGTATTGCGTCAGATAACAATATTGACGAATACGCTGATTCGGTGTGCGAGTTCATTAGAACGTGCGTTGAAGATGTCGTTCCCATAGCAACGATTAAAACATTCCCTAACCAGAAACCGTGGATTGATGGCAGCTTTCGCGTGAAACTGAAAGCGCGAACCACTGCTTTTAATCAGGGCAAGGTGTCTGGTAACATGACCGAATACAAACAGTGCAGCTATTCCCTCCGCAAGGCTATCAAACAAGCTAAGCGTCAGTACAGAGACAAAGTAGAATCTCAATTCAACGGCTCAGACACAAGAGGCATGTGGCAGGGTCTACAGTCAATCACGGACTACAAGAAGAAATCCAGCCCAGTCACGGACCAGGATGTCTTGCTCCCAGGCAGACTAAATAACTTTTTTGCCCGCTGTCACGCCCTGGTCATAGTATTTTGTGTTTTTCTTCATGTATTTGGTCAGGCCAGGGTGTGACATGGGTTTTTGTATGTGGTGTGTAGATAGGGGGATTGTAGCTTAGTGGGGTGTTCTAGGTTAGTCTATGGCTGTCTGAAGTGGTTCTCAATCAGAGGCAGGTGTTTATCGTTGTCTCTGATTGGGAAACATATTTAGGCAGCCATATTCTTTGGTTGTATTGGGGGTTGACTGTCCTTCGTGTCTTGATGTCCTTATTCTGTGTTAGTTTGCACCAGTTTTGTCTGTTTCAGTTTTCATTACATTTATTGTTTTGTTGAGTGTTACGTTGTTTTATTAAACATGGATCGCAATATACACGCTGCATTTTGGTCCGACTCTCCTTCACCACAAGAAAACCGTTACACCCGCTTTGAGGACAATACAGTGCCACTGACACGGCCTGCAACGAAAACATGCGGTCTCTCCTTCACTGCAGCCGAGGTGAGTAAGACATTTAAACATGTTAACCCTCGCAAGGCTGCAGGCCCAGACGGCATCCCCAGCCACGCCCTCAGAGCATGCGCAGACCAGCTGGCCGGAGTGTTTACGGACATATTCAATCAATCCCTATACCAGTCTGCTGTTCCCACATGCTTCAAGAGGGCCACCATTGTTCCTGTTCCCAAGAAAGCTAAGGTAACTGAGCTAAACGACTACCGCCCCGTAGCACTCACTTCCGTCATCATGAAGTGCTTTGAGAGACTAGTCAAGGACCATATCACCTCCACCCTACCTGACACCCTAGATCCACTCCAATTTGCTTACCGCCCAAATAGGTCCACAGACGATGCAATCTCAACCACACTGCACACTGCCCTAACCCATCTGGAGAAGAGGAATACCTACGTGAGAATGCTGTTCATCGACTACAGCTCGGCATTCAACACCATAGTACCCTCCAAGCTCGTCATCAAGCTCGAGACCCTGGGTCTCAACCCCGCCCTGTGCAACTGGGTACTGGACTTCCTGACGGGCCGCCCCCAGGTGGTGAGGGTAGGCAACAACATCTCCTCCCCGCTGATCCTCAACACGGGGGCCCCACAAGGGTGCGTTCTGAGCCCTCTCCTGTACTCCCTGTTCACCCACGACTGCATGGCCACGCACGCCTCCAACTCAATCATCAAGTTTGCGGACGACACAACAGTGGTAGGCTTGATTACCAACACCGACGAGACGGCCTACAGGGAGGAGGTGAGGGCCCTCGGAGTGTGGTGTCGGTAAAATAACCTCACACTCAACGTCAACAAAACTAAGGAGATGATTGTGGAATTCAGGAAACAGCAGAGGGAACACCCCCCTATCCACATCGATGGAACAGTAGTGGAGAGGGTAGCAAGTTTTAAGTTCCTCGGCATACACATCACAGACAAACTGAATTGGTCCACTCACACAGACAGCATCGTGAAGAAGGCGCAGCAGGGCCTCTTCAACCTCAGGAGGCTGAAGAAATTCGGCTTGTCACCAAAAGCACTCACAAACTTCTACAGATGCACAATCGAGAGCATCCTGGCGGGCTGTATCACCGCCTGGTACGGCAACTGCTCCGCCCACAACCGTAAGGCTCTCCAGATGATAGTGAGGTATGCACAACGCATCACCGGGGGCAAACTACCTGCCCTCCAGGACACCTACACCACCCGATGTTACAGGAAGGCCAAACAGATCATCAAGGACAACAACCACCCGAGCCACTGCCTGTTCACCCCGCTATCATCCAGAAGGCGAGGTCAGTACAGGTGCATCAAAGCTGGGACCGAGAGACTGAAAAACAGCTTCTATCTCAAGGCCATCAGACTGTTAAACAGCCACCACTAACATTGAGTGGCTGCTGCCAACACACTGACATTGACACTGACTCAACTCCAGCCACTTTAATAATGGGAATTGATGGGAAATGATGTAAATATATCACTAGCCACTTTAAACAATGCTATCTTATATAATGTTACTTACCCTACATTATTCATCTCATATGCATACGTATATACTGTACTCTATATCATCGACTGCATCCTTATGTACTACATGTATCACTAGTCACTTTAACTATGCCACTTTGTTTACATACTCATCTCATATGTATATACTGTTCTCGATACCATCTACTGTATCTTGCCTATGCTGCCCTGTACAATCACTCATTCATATATCCTTTTGTACATATTCTTTATCCCCTTACACTGTGTATAAGACAGTAGTTTTGGAATTGTTAGTTAGATTACTTGTTGGTTATTACTGCATTGTCGGAACGAGAAGCACAAGCATTTCGCTACACACGCATTAACATCTGCTAACCATGTGTATGTGTATGTGACAAATAAAATTTGATTTGATTTGATTTGAATGTCTAAGACCAGAGAGGGTGTAAGGACATCAGGGATAAAATTGTAGACCTACACAAGGCTGGGATGGGCTACAGGACAATAGGCAAGCAGCTTGGTGAGAAGGCAACAACTGTTGGCGCAATTATTAGAAAATGGAAGAAGTTAAAGATGACGGTCAATCACCCTCGGTCTGGGGCTCCATGCAAGATCTCACCTCGTGGGGCATCAATGATCATGAGGAAGGTGAGGGATCAGCCCAGAACTACACTGCAGGACCTGGTCAATGACCTGAAGAGAGCTGGGACCACAGTCTCAAAGAAAACCATTAATAACACACTACGCCGTCATGGATTAAAATCCTGCCGTGCACGCAAGGTCCCCCTGCTCAGGCCAGCGCATGTCCAGGCCCATCTGAAGTTTGCCAATTACCATCTGGATGATCCAGAGGAGGAATGGGAGAAAGTCATGTGGTCCGATGAGACAAAAAAATTGAGCTTTTTGGTCTAAACTCCACTCGCCGTGTTTGGAGGAAGACGAAGGATGAGTACAACCCCAAGAACACCATCCCAACCTTGAAGCATAGTGGGGGAAACATCATTCTTTGGGGATGCTTTTCTGCCAAGGAGACAGGATGACTGCACCGTTTTGAGGGGAGGATGGATGGGGCCATGTATCACGAGATCTTGGCCAACAACCTAATTCCCTCAGTAAGAGCATTGAAGATGGGTCGTGACTGGGTCTTCCAGCAGCTTCCAACGACCCGAAACACACAGCCAGTGCAACTAAGGAGTGGCTCCGTAAGAAGCATCTCAAGTTCCTGTAGTGGCCTAGCCAGTCTCCAGACCTGAACCCAATAGAAAATCTTTGGAGGGAGCTGAACGTCCATATTGCCCAGCGACAGCCCCGAAACCTGAAGAATCTGGAGAAGGTCTGTATAGAGGAGTAGGCCAAAATCCCTGCTGCAGTGTGTGCAAACCTGGTCAAGAACTACAGGAAACGTATGATCTCGCAAATAAAGGTTTCTGTACCAAATATTAAGTTCTGCTTTTTTGGTGTATCAGATACTCATGTCATGTAGTAAAATGCTAATTAATTACTTAAAAATCAATGTGATTTTCTGGATTTTCTGGAAAACCTGAAAAATCGTCAGTGTATCAAATACTTGTTCTCCCCACTGTAAATACATTTGATTTGATTGTGCTTCTATGAAACAGGGTACCTACTCAGTGACACCCACAAAACACCTGAAGAGTTTACAGAAATTTTAACATTATAGCTTTTATTGCAGGACTTTGACTGTGGGAAATCACCTTCCCAGTCAGTCTGTTGTTGCTATTGGATGTTGGCAGGTCCGTGAAGAGTAGACACATTAAGAGGGCAGGTGCTATTGGATGTTGGCAGGTCCATGTAGAGCAGACACATTAAGAGGGCAGGTGCTATTGGATGTTGGCAGGTCCGTGTAGAGTAGACACATTAAGAGGGCAGGTGCTATTGGATGTTGGCAGGTCCATGTAGAGTCGACACATTAAGAGGGCAGGTGCTATTGGATGTTGGCAGGTCCATGTAGAGTCGACACATTAAGAGGGCAGGTGCTATTGGATGTTGGCAGGTCCGTGTAGAGCAGACACATTAAGAGGGCAGGTGCTATTGGATGTTGGCAGGTCCATGTAGAGCCGACACATTAAGAGGGCAGGTGCTATTGGATGTTGGCAGGTCCATGTAGAGTAGACACATTAATTAAGGAGGGCAGGTGCTATTGGATGTTGGCAGGTCCATGTAGAGTCGACACATTAAGAGGGCAGGTGCTATTGGATGTTGGCAGGTCCATGTAGAGTCGACACATTAAGAGGGCAGGTGCTATTGGATGTTGGCAGGTCCATGTAGAGTCGACACATTAAGAGGGCAGGTGCTATTGGATGTTGGCAGGTCCATGTAGAGCAGACACATTAAGAGGGCAGGTGCTATTGGATGTTGGCAGGTCCGTGTAGAGCAGACACATTAAGAGGGCAGGTGCTATTGGATGTTGGCAGGTCCATGTAGAGCAGACACATTAAGAGGGCAGGTGCTATTGGATGTTGGCAGGTCCGTGTAGAGTCGACACATTAAGAGGGCAGGTGCTATTGGATGTTGGCAGGTCCGTGTAGAGTCGACACATTAAGAGGGCAGGTGCTATTGGATGTTGGCAGGTCCGTGTAGAGTAGACACATTAAGAGGGCAGGTGCTATTGGATGTTGGCAGGTCCGTGTAGAGCAGACACATTAAGAGGGCAGGTGCTATTGGATGTTGGCAGGTCCGTGTAGAGTAGACACATTAAGAGGGCAGGTGCTATTGGATGTTGGCAGGTCCATGTAGAGTAGACACATTAAGAGGGCAGGTGCTATTGGATGTTGGCAGGTCCGTGAGCAGACAGAGTGGACACCATTAAGAGGGCAGGTGCTATTGGATGTTGGCAGGTCCGTGTAGAGCAGACACATTAAGAGGGCAGGTGCTATTGGATGTTGGCAGGTCCATGTAGAGCAGACACATTAAGAGGGCAGGTGCTATTGGATGTTGGCAGGTCCATGTAGAGTCGACACATTAAGAGGGCAGGTGCTATTGGATGTTGGCAGGTCCGTGTAGAGCAGACACATTAAGGTGCTCAAGGTCTAATAAGCGGAACAACATACTGTATCTCCAGTTTTTCCATCTGTAAAAACTCTCCTAGTTCCTCGGGTGTATTTGTCTAATAGAAACTAATTTCCGTTGCAAAAATGTTTTCCACTGCGAAAATGTTCTGCTACGTTTTTTTAGCTGGATGTCTGTCCAATGTCCTCTCAACATCAGGTTGTATAATGTTAATATAATGTATGTTTTAACATGTGTTCAAAACATCTTGTCAGGCGTTCAAAGAATGGCATGTATCCCCCCTAGAGAACACACACACACATGAACACACACGCACACACACACACACACACACACACACACACACACACACACACACACACACACACACACACACACACACACACACACACATGACCATACACACACACACACACACACACACATGACCACACACACACACATGAACACACACACACACATGAACACACACACACACATGAACACACACACACACATGAACACACACACACACACATGAACACACACACACACACGAACACACACACACATGAACACACAAACATATGAACACACACACACACACATGAACACACACACACACATGAACACACACACACACACATGAACAACACACACACACACATGAACACACACACACATGAACACACACACGAACACACACACACATGAACACACACACACATGAACACACACACACACACACACACATGAACACACACACACACACATGAACACACACATACGAACACACACACACATGAACACACATATGAACACACACACACATGCGCGCAACACGGAAGCCTACTCCGCTTCGGCGGTGATTGATCAACAGTAGGGATTCTTCAATTAAATGTTGTTATTCAACGAGAGGCGATCAGTTTTCATGCAAATTGTTTTCACTTGAAAAACACTTAGATGCAATTAGTTAGATGGAAAAATACAGCACTTACGCGGAACCCAAACCGGCTACGTGCTCCATCGTCAATCGTAAATGTATTTGTCCCCACACACCAAACGCAATCACAACAAGCAGGTTAAAATATCAAAACAAACTCTGAACCAATGACATTAATTTGGGGACAGGTCGAAAAGCATTAAACATGTATGGCATTTAGCTTGTTAGCTTGCACTTGCTAGCTAATTTGTCCTATTTAGCTAGCTTGCTGCTGCTAGCTAATTTGTCCTATTTAGCTAGCTTGCTGTTGCTAGCTAATTTGTCCTATTTAGCTAGCTTGCTGTTGCTAGCTAATTTGTCCTATTTAGCTAGCTTGCTGTTGCTAGCTAATTTGTCCTATTTAGCTATCTTGCAGTTGCTAGCTAATTTGTCCTATTTAGCTAGCTTGCTGTTGCTAGCTAATTTGTCCTATTTAGCTAGCTTGCTGTTGCTAGCTAATTTGTCCTATTTAGCTAGCTTGCTGTTGCTAGCTAATTTGTCCTATTTAGCTAGCTTGCTGTTGCTAGCTAATTTGTCCTGGGATATAAACATTGAGTTGTTATTTTACCTGAAATGCACAAGGTCCTCTACTCCGACAATTAATCCACACATAAAACGGCCAACCGAATTGTTTCTAGTCATCGCTCCTCCTTCCAAGCTTTTTCTTCTCTTGACTTTATATTGTGAGTGGCAACTTTCATAAATTAGGAGCATTTACCGCCACTGACCTCGTTCGTCTTTCAGTCACGTGTGTGGGTATAACCAATGAGGAGATGGCACATGGGTGCCTGCTTCTATAAACCAATGAGGAGATGGCACGTGGGTGCCTGCTTCTATAAACCAATGAGGAGATGGGAGAGGCAGGACTTGCAGTGCGATCTGCATCACAAATAGAACTGACTTCTATTTTAGCCCTTGGCAACGCAGATGCTCGTTGGCGCGGGCGAGCAGTGTGGGTGCAATAATTGAATAATATACATTTCTACATTTATTTTGCACATGCGGCGCGAGCGGTGTCGTTAGCCTCTTAAGAACTCGGCAAAAAAGATTCAAAATTGATTACAGATTTCTTGATTCTTCTTAAATTAATTCGGACTATTTTGAGGAAGTGTATATTGTTGCTACGGCGTCTCAAGAGGGACGTTTTTCAACCAAATGTATTTCAAGGGAGTATGTGAGGCGCAGGCTTTCGCTTCGCCGAGTTCTGCTAGGAGTAAACCTACCTTAACCGAACCTAATGTTGTGATGTCCTTAACCCAACACTGACTTGTTGTCAAGAGATACTGACCTCTTGGTATAATGTTTAAAAATACTACATGAGATGTTATTGGACAACAACGTTGGATCTATATTAATTTCCTAGTGCTAAAAAAACATTATGGGGCGGCAGGGTAGCCTAGTGGTTAGAGTGTTGGACTAGTAACCGAAAGGTTGCAAGGTCATATCCCCGAGCTGACAAGGTACAAATCTGTCGTTCTGCCCCTGAACAGGCAGTTAACCCACTGTTCCTAAGCCGTCATTGAAAATATTAATTTGTTCTTAAAACTGACTCGCCCAAATAAAGGTAAAATAAAAAATGGAATCTCAGGAGAGTGAGGATGAATTAACTGTGGTTCCAGGTGTGGTGAAGACTGCTGAGTTTGGGCCTCGTCCAGAAGAAGACAAGGATGATTCCCAGTGGGAGTGAGATTTTTTTTAGAGAGAATGGATCCTTGCCTTCTGGCTGATTCATATGTGGTGTCAGGGTGGGTGGAGTAGTGGTTGGGGTCTGATGAATCAGTGAAAGTTACCTGAAGTGGACTCGTGATGATTTTTTGTGTGTTTTCCGTTCAAAGGGAGCGGGTGCTCCTCAGGACAAGACCTGTGACTTGCTTTTCTCTCCGGAGCAGGGTGCCTTTGTTTTTTTTAATCTAAAATATATTTTGATTTGTTTAACACTTTTTTGGCTACTACATGATTCCATATGTGTTGTTTCAGAGTTTTGATGTCGTCACTATTATTCTACAATGTAGAAAATAGTAAAAACAAAGAAAAACCCTTGAATGAGCAGGTGTTCTAAAGCTTTTGACTGGTAGTGTATATATATATACAGATATATATATATACACAGTGGGGCAAAAAAGTATTTAGTCAGCCCCCTATTGTGCAAGTTCTCCCACTTAAAAAGATGAGAGAGGCCTGTAATTTTCATCATAGGTACACTGGATGTTCTGGTTGTCAGGGGAAATGGAAAGAGAGCCTGTGGATGTTCCTGTTGTCAGGGGAAATGGAAAGAGAGCCTGTGGATGTTCTGGTTCTCAGGGGATATGGAAAGAGAGCCTGTGGATGTTCCTGTTGTCAGGAAAATGGAAAATGGAAAATGGAAAGAGCCTGTGGATGTTCTGGTTGTCAGGGGAAATGGAAAGAGAGCCTGTGGATGTTCCTGTTGTCAGTGGAAATGGAAAGAGAGCCTGTGGATGTTCCTGTTGTCAGGGGAAATGGAAAGAGAGCCTGTGGATGTTCTGGTTCTCAGGGGATATGGAAAGAGAGCCTGTGGATGTTCCTGTTGTCAGGGGAAATGGAAAGAGAGCCTGTGGATGTTCTGGTTGTCAGGGGAAATGGAAAGAGAGCCTGTGGATGTTCCTGTTGTCAGTGAAAATGGAAAGAGAGCCTGTGGATCTTCTTGTTGTCAGGGGAAATGGAAAGAGAGCCTGTGGGTGTTCCTGTCAGGGAAATGGAAAGAGAGCCTGGGGAAATGGAAAGAGAGCCTGTGGATGTTCTGGTTGTCAGGGGAAATGGAAAGAGAGCCTGTGGATGTTCTGGTTGTCAGGGGAAATGGAAAGAGAGCCTGTGGATGTTCTGGTTGTCAGGGGAACTGGAAAGAGAGCCTGTGGGTGTTCTGGTTGTCAGGGGAAATGGAAAGAGAGCCTGTGGGTGTTCTGGTTGTCAGGGGAAATGGAAAGAGAGCCTGTGGATGTTCTGGTTGTCAGGGGAACTGGAAAGAGAGCCTGTGGATGTTCTGGTTATCAGGGGAACTGGAAAGAGAGCCTGTGGATGTTCTTGTTGTCAGGGGAAATGGAAAGAGAGCATGTGGATCTTCTTGTTGTCAGGGGAAATGGAAAGAGAGCCTGTGACACAACTTCTGCTTTTGGACGTTAACAAAGCAACACTCCATCTTAACTCCTCCTCCACATTTACTGGATTGGTTGAACAGTGCAGAAGAGAACCTCCCCCGACAGGTCATTTGAAGGGGATCTAGTTTCAGGTGTTTCTTTTACACCTGCTATATTAGGTTATGGATAACATGACAAACCTCACTTGACTTGATAGAAACTTCTTCCCAAATGTGATTGTATACGAATGCGTGATATACTATAGTGGTTTGAATCAAAATAAATTATAAGATAGTTTGTAAGTAATTTATAAATGGTTAATAATTCATTTATATATGCATTATATCAATCTGTGATAACTCTGTAATAAAAATGCTATACATGTAAATATGTAATAAAACACATTGGTTGAAACTGTTGCCATTCTAACACATCTCAATTGATGATCCACCCAAAGGCTTTAGTTTCTTAAAAAGATACCTATATATTCTTCATACATTAATATATTTACTGACAACAAAGACCCACACAATGGAAATGCAGAAATGAAAAACTATTTTATTGAATTTATTATTTACAGTTGACGACAGAGGGGGGGAAAAAAAGTTGAATATTGCTTTCTTTAGTTTAGATCATCTCTATTGGTTCGATCACGGAGGAGTCGAACACACATAGAGTTACATAGAGTTACATAGAGTTACATAGAGTTACATAGAGTTACAAACGACAGTGGGAGTAGATTGTTCCTAGTTCTTCCAACGATTGTCCTTTTTTATCCAATGTTGAGTTTCTTTTTTGAAGAAGATCTTTGTTCTAAAGATAAGAGATTCTAGCCTGGTCTCTGCTCAGTTTAAGAAGTCATTGTATTTTAGTTGAAATTTGACCCAAATGTCAATGGTTACGATGCTGGTAGGTCTCTGATCAGTTTAAGAAGTCATTGTATTTTAGTTGAAATTTGACCCAAATGTCAATGCTGGTTGGTCTCTGATGTTTCAGATGACATTTTTGCGTGAATCCAAATGTCAATGTCCACTGTAGGTTCCACATCAAAATAGGTTGACAAAATGACGTTGAACCAATGTTTATTCAACCAGTGTGACATTGCCCAGTGGGGTGGGGTAGGTGTAGAGGTCCTTCCCTCTCTCCTTATCTCTCCTTCCCTCAGATTATCTCTCCTTCCCACCACCTTCTCTCCCTTCCCTCACGTTCTCTCTCCTTCCCTCTCCTTATCTCTCCTTCCCTCACCTCATCTGTCCTTCCCTCACCTTATCTCTCCTTATCTCTCCTTCCCTCAGATTATCTCTCCTTCCCTCATCTCATCTCTCCTTCCCCCTCATCTCATCTCTCCTTCCCTCTCCTTATCTCTCCTTCCCCCTCACCTCATCTCTCCTTCCCTCACCTTATCTCTCCTTCCTTCATCTTATCTCTCCTTCCCTCACCTTCTCTCCTTCACTCATCTTATCTCCTTCCCCTCTCATCTCTCCTACCCTCACCTTATCTCTCCTTCCCCATCACCGTATATCTCGTTCCCTCAACTCATCTCTCCTTCCCTCACCTAATCTCTCCTTCCCTCACCTCATCTCTCCTTCCCCCTCACCTTATCTCTCTTTCCCTCTCCTTATCTCTCCTTCCCTCACCTCATCTCTCCTTCCCTCATCTCATCTCTCCTTCCCTCACCTCATCTCTCCTTCCCTCACCTTATCTCTCCTTCCCTCACCTTATCTCTCCTTCCCTCACCTTATCTCTCCTTCCCTCATCTCATCTCTCCTACCCTCATCACATCTCTCCTTCCCTCACCGTATCTCTCCTTCCCTCACCTCATCTCTCCTTCCCTCACATTCTCTCTCCCTCCCTCACCTTATCTCACCTTATCTCTCCTTCCCTCATTTAATCTCTCCTTCCCTCACCTCATCTCTCCTTCCCTCATCTTCTCTCTCCTTCCCTCATCTTCTCTCTCTCTTCCCTCAGATTATCTCTCCATCCCTCTCCTCATCTCTCCTTCCCTCACCTTCTATCTCCCTCCCTCACCTTATCTCACCTTATCTCTCCTACCCTCCTTATCTCTCCTGCCCTCACCACATCTCTCCTTCCCTCACCTAATCTCTCCTTCCCTCATCTCATCTCTCCTTCCCTCATCTCATCTCTCCTTCCCTCTCCTTATCTCTCCTTCCCTCACCTCATCTGTCCTTCCCTCACCTTATCTCTCCTTCCCAGATTATCTCACCTTATCTCTCTTTCCCTCTCCTTATCTCTCCTTCCCTCTCCTTATCTCTCCTTCCCTCACTTCATCTCTCCTTCCCTCACCTTCCCTCATGTCTCTCTCCTTCCCTCAGATTATCTCTCCTTCCCTCCTTATCTCTCCTTCCCTCATCTCATCTCTCCTTCCCATCTCACCTTATCTCTCCTTCCCTCACCTCATCTCTCCTTCCCTCATCTTCTCTCTCCTTCCCTCATCTTCTCTCTCCTTCCCTCAGATTATCTCTCCATCCCTCACCTTATCTCTCCATCCCTCTCCTCATCTCTCCTTCCCTCATCTTCTCTCTCCTACCCTCCTTATCTCTCCTGCCCTCACCACATCTCTCCTTCCCTCACCTAATCTCTCCTTCCCTCACCTCATCTCTCGTTCCCTCAACTCATCTCTCCTTCCCTCACCTAATCTCTCCTTCCCTCACCTCATCTCTCCTTCCCTCACCTTATCTCTTTCCCTCTCCTTATCTCTCCTTCCCTCACCTTCTCTCCTTCCCTCATCTCATCTCTCCTTCCCTCATCTCATCTCTCCTTCCCTCACCTTATCTCTCCTTCCCTCACCTTATCTCTCCTTCCCTCACCTCATCTCTCCTTCCCTCACCTCATCTCTCCTTCCCTCACCTCATCTCTCCTTCCCTCACCTCATCTCTCCTTCCCTCACCTTATCTCTCCTTCCCTCACCTCATCTCTCCTTCCCTCTCCTTTTCTCTCCATCCCTCACCTTATCTCTCCATCCCTCTCCTCATCTCTCATTCCCTCATCTCTCCATCCCTCATCTTCTCTCTCCTTCCATCAGATTATCTCTCCTACCCTCCTTATCTCTCCTTATCTCTCCTTCCCTCACCTCATCTCTCCTTCCCTCACCTCATCTCTCCTTCCCTCACCTTATCTCTCTTTCCCTCTCCTTATCTCTCCTTCCCTCACCTCATCTCTCCTTCCCTCACCTTCTCTCTCCTTCCCTCAGATTATCTCTCCTTCCCTCACCTTATCTCTCCTTCCCTCACCTTATCTCTCCTTCCCTCATCTTCTCTCTCCTTCCCTCATCTTCTCTCTCCTTCCCTCAGATTATCTCTCCTACCCTCCTTATCTCTCCTTATCTCTCCTGCCCTCACCTCATCTCTCCTTCCCTCACCTAATCTCTCCTTCCCTCACCTCATCTCTCTTTCCCTCACCTCATCTCTCCTTCCCTCACCTTATCTCTCCTTCCCTCACCTCATCTCTCCTTCCCTCACCTTATCTCTCTTTCCCTCTCCTTATCTCTCCTTCCCTCTCCTTATCTCTCCTTCCCTCACCTCATCTGTCCTTCCCTCATCTCATCTCTCCTTCCCTCATCTCATCTCTCCTTCCCTCATCTCATCTCTCCTTCCCTCATCTCATCTCTCCTTCCCTCATCTCATCTCTCCTTCCCTCACCTTATCTCTCCTTCCTTCACCTTATCTCTCCTTCCCTCACCTTATCTCTCTTCCCCTCACCTCATCTCTCCTTCCCTCATCTCATCTCTCCTTCCCTCATCTCATCTCTCCTTCCCTCACCTTATCTCTCCTTCCCTCACCTTATCTCTCCTTGCCTCACCTTCTCTCCTTCCCTCATCTCATCTCTCCTTCCCTCATCTCATCTCTCCTTCCCTCACCTTATCTCTCCTTCCCTCATCTTCTCTCTCCTTCCCTCATCTTCTCTCTCCTTCCCTCAGATTATCTCTCCATCCCTCACCTTATCTCTCCATCCCTCTCCTCATCTCTCCTTCCCTCATCTTCTCTCATCTTCTCTCTTCTTCCCTCAGATTATCTCTCCTACCCTCCTTATCTCTCCTTATCTCTCCTGCCCTCACCTCATCTCTCCTTCCCTCACCTAATCTCTCCTTCCCTCACCTCATCTCTCGGTCCCTCACCTCATCTCTCGTTCCCTCACCTCATCTCTCGTTCCCTCACCTAATCTCTCCTTCCCTCACCTCATCTCCCCTTCCCTCAACTTATCTCTCTTTCCCTCTCCTTATCTCTCCTTCCCTCACCTTATCTCTCCTTATCTCTCCTTCCCTCACCTGATCTCTCCTTCCCTCACCTTATCTCTCCTTATCTCTCCTTCCCTCACCTTATCTCTCCTTCCCTCACCTTCTCTCTCCTTCCCTCACCTTATCTCTCCTTATCTCTCCTTCCCTCACCTTCTCTCTCCTTCCCTCTCCTTATCTCTCCTTCCCTCACCTTATCTCTCCTTCCCTCACCTCATCTCTCCTTCCCTCACCTTATCTCTCCTTCCCTCACCTCATCTCTCCTTCCCTCACCTTATCTCTCCATCCCTCATCTCATCTCTCCTTCCCTCACCTTATCTCTCCATCCCTCATCTCATCTCTCCTTTCCTCACCTTGTCTCGCAAATGTTATTTTTCTATTTTCTTTCTAAACTGAACAAAAATATAAACGCAACGTGTAAAGTGACCCAGAAATGTTCCATACGTACAAAAAAATGTATTTTGTCCCACAAATCTGTTTACGTCCCTGTTAGTGAGCATTTCTCCTGTGCCAAGATAATCCATCCAACTGACAGGTGTGGCATATCAAGAAATGAATTAAACAGCATGATCATTACACAGGTGTACCTTGTGCTGGGGGCAATAAAAGGCCACTCTAAAACATGTCGCTGTCACGGATCCCTCCGGAAATGTCATTACGCACACCTGGATCCCTATTCCCATTTGATTAGTAATTGTAGACCTGTGCCCTTTGTTTTTGTGACAATGTCCGTTGGTCGTTTGAGTACCTGTGCCTTGTTGTTTTGCCGTTGTGGATGACTACGGGGCTCGAGAAAAGTATTGGAAGTATGTCCAACCGGCCTGATAACCGCAGACCACATGTAACTACACCAGCCCAAGACCTCGACTTCCAGCTTCTTCACCTGCGGGATCATCTGAGACCAGCCAACCGGGCAGCTGATGAAACTGTTGAGTATTTCTGTCTGTAATAAAGCCCTTTTTGGTGGGGGAAAACCCAATTCTTATTGGCTGGGCCTGGTTCCCAAGTGGGTAGCACTAAATCCAAGTTGACTGATCAGTCAATTCAATTGACTGATTTCCTTAACTCAGTAAAATCTTTGAAACTTGCATTTTATATTTTATTTTTTTGTTCTGCACACTCCCCTCCCTCCCTCCCCCACTTGAAGCACACTAACAGTGGCTAACTGTAAAAAAAAAAAGTTAAAAAAAAGAAGGAAATAATGCAAAGTCAACAGCTGAAAATCCGTGGTGCACAGTCAACACCCCCTCCCCCCCTCCCCCCAATAAAATAAAATCAACCTTGGCCGCTCCATTTTAAAACTGCTTCAGCTGGTCTAGTAGCCTGGACCTAGATATGTTTGAGCTGCCTTGCTAGTCTCTCTAGAAAGACAGGTTGCCTCCCACAAAGTACCGATGTTCTTACACCTCTGTACATGTACAATGTCATCTTGGCATAGAAGACAGGACAGAGTTGGGACATCAGGCTTTCTCATGTCACTGACTTTATCCGCTTGTTGCCTTCAGTGTAAACAGCACAATTCCCACCCACATTTAAACTCCGCCGACCCAGACTCTTGATTTGTTGGGAGAGATGTCTCTCTGAAGAGGACTCTCTCTGCAACAACCAAGAGAATCTGCTCTGGGTCTGGGATTTCCGAAAACGAATGTCTTGCCAACTCGTAACAACGGCCATGGGAGGTTGGCAAGACAGCACAAACACATCTTGGACCAGGTTAAGTTCCTTCAATACCATAGTTCCAAAATACATTCAGACCTGATAAATAGTGAGATGGACTGTGATTGGCTTGAACACCTGTACATCCAGCCAATCATCTTTAGGAGTACCAGATTAGAACCGCACAAGCATGATTTACTGGCCGTGTGTGTTGCTGAGGAATAAAATAAATGAAATGTGTGGGACAGGGTTTGGATTAGAGTGAAGGATTGTGAAGGAATTAGCTACAGAAGGATGGGACAAGGATGTCTGCATGTCTTGAGGAGCTGTAGGTGGAGGCTATAAGGATGTCTGCATGTCTTGAGGAGCTGTAGGTGGAGGCTATAGAAGGATGGAGAGCTGTAGGTGGAGGCTAGAGAAGGATGGAGAGCTGTAGGTGGAGGCTAGAGAATGATGAAGGCCTGTAGGTGGAGGCTAGAGAAGGATGAAGGCCTGTAGGTGGAGGCTAGAGAAGGTGTTGCTGAAGCATGTGGGTTTCCTATAGGGCTGGGAACGTTGGATGGCGAGGAGTTAGATTACATAGTTGACCGTACTTAGATTGGGAGTGGTGGGTACAGTAGATATGGGTAGTTAGTTGGCATGACTGGGTTTTGGTTAGGTTGGTTTGGGTTGGGTTTGTTGTAGGTTAGTTTGGGTTGGGTTGGGTTTGTTGTAGGTTAGGTTGGTTTGGGTTGGGTTGGGTTCGTTGTAGGTTAGGTTGGTTTGGGTTGGGTTTGTTGTAGGTTAGGTTGTTTTGGGTTGGGTTTGTTGTAGGTTAGGTTGGTTTGGGTTGGGTTGGGTTCGTTGTAGGTTAGGTTGGTTTGGGTTGGATTTGTTGTAGGTTGGTTTGGGTTGGGTTGGGTTTGTTCTGGGTTGGGTTTGTTGTAGGTTAGGTTGGTTTGGGTTGACTTGTTCTGGGTTGGTTATATGGTGATATCAATGGTTATTTTATTGTGTGTTACTTTAGATACTTTAGATAGGCAGAGTTAGATGGCGTAGTCGGCCAGAGTGGGGATGGGGATGGTAGCTGAGGCTTTGAGAGGTGGGGTTTGAGTCGGGTAGAGTAGGGTAGGGAAGGGAGGTAAGTGGGGTAGTTGGCATGGCTGTTGGTTTGTGCTGGGTTTAGTTTTAGAGTAGGGTAGGGAGGTTGGTGGGGTAGTTGGCATGGCTGTTGGTTTGTGCTGGGTTTCGTTTTAGAGTAGGGTAGGGAGGTAGGTGGGGTAGTTGGCATGGCTGTTGGTTTGTGCTGGGTTTAGTTTGAGAGTAGGGTAGAGTAGGGAGGTAGGTGGGGTAGTTGGCATGGTTGTTGGTTTGTGCTGGGTTTAGTTTTAGAGTAGGGTAGGGAGGTAGGTGGGGTAGTTGGCATGGCTGTTGGTTTGTGCTGGGTTTAGTTTTAGGGTAGAGTAGGGAGGTAGGTGGGGGGTTTGTGCTGGGTTTAGTTACTGGGTTATATGTTTAGTTTTAGATCCAGAGGAGGAGCAGGGGAAGGAGGAGCAACAGGTAGCTGAGACTTCCTTCCAGCTTGGATACGTTTCCTGTCACGTTGCAGTCATCCGAGAAACAGCAGTGAACTCTGACCCCTGGTGACCGGTAACCCTGACTGTTGGCCTGGCTACAGAAAGACTTGTAGGAGCAGGACTTCATCACTCCGCCTGAGAGAGAGAGAATTGAAACAGAGGGAAAGAGAGAGAGAGAGAAAAAGAAAGAGAGAGAGAAAAAGAAAGAGAGAGAGAGAGAGAGAGAGAGAGAGAGAGAGAGAGAGAGAGAGAGAGAGAGAGAGAGAGAGAGAGAGAGAGAAAAAAAAAAAGAGAGAGAGAAAAAGAAAGAGAGAGAAAAGAAAGAGAGAGAAAAAAGAAAGAGAGAGAAAAAAGAGAGAGAGAGAGAAAAAAAGAAAGAGAGAGAGAGAAAAAAAGAAAGAGAGAGAGAGAAAAAAGAGAGAGAGAGAAAAAAGAGAGAGAGAGAGAGAGAGAGAGAGAGAGAGAGAGAGAGAGAGAGGGAAAGAGAGAGAAAGAGAAAAAGAAAGAGAGAAACAGAGAGAGAGACAGAAAGAAAGAGCGAAACAGAGAGAGACAGAAAGAGAAAGAGATACAGAGAAAGAGAGAGAGAGAGAGAAGGAGAGATATTGACAGAGAAAAAGAGAGAGAGAGCGAGACAAAGTATGAATGGAGAGGGAGCAGGGGCGAGAGAGTGCAGAGGGAGAAGAGAGAGAAACATTGAAATGCCTTTGTTAATACACAGGGTAACATTTTACATAATGCCTGCAGGTATTTGCATTTGTATTTATTAAGGATCCCCATTAGCTGCTGGCCAGAAGTGAAATGAAAGAAAAAAAACAGAAAAGTATATTCATCCCCTTTGCTATGAAGCCCCTAAATAAGATCTGGTGCAACCAATTCCCTTCAGAAGTCACATAATTAGTTAATTAAATAACGTCCACCTGTGTTCAGTCTAAGTGTCACATGATCTGTGACATGATCTCAGTATATTCAGTATAGTATACCTGTTCTGAAAGGCCCGGAGTCTGCAAAACCATTAAGCAAGGGGCACCACCAAGCAAGGAGTTCTCCAAACAGGTCAGGGACAAAGTTGTGGACAAGTACAGATCAGGGTTGAGTTTTTAAAAAAATATCAGAATCTTTGAACATCCCACAAAACACCATTAAATCCATGATTAAAAAAATTGAAAGAATATGGCACCACAACAAACCTGCCAAGAGAGGGCCGATACCAAAACTCACGGACCAGGCAAGGAGGGCATTAATCAGAGAGACAACAAAGAGACCTTGCAGTATCTGTCCACTTTAAGCTGTACACTCCACAGAGCTGGGCTTTACGGAAGAGTGGCCAGAGAAAAGACATTGCTTAAAGACAAAAATAAGCAGTTTGGTGTTCGCCAAAAGGCACGTGGGAGACTCCCCAAACATATGGAAGAAGGTACTGGTCAGATGAGACTAAATGTAGGTTTTTTGGTGGTGGCAGCATAATGCTGTGGGGATGTTTTTATTATTATATGTTTTAATATTATTATTATTATTATTATTATTATTATTATTATTATTATTATTATTATTATTATTATTATTATTATGTTTTTCATTGGCAAACTGGTCAGAATTGAAGGAATGAAGGATGGTGCTAAAATTCTTGAGGGAAATATGTTTGTCTTCCAGAGATTTAAGACTGGGATGGAGGTTCACCTTCGAGCAGGACAAGGACCCTAAGAATACTGATAAAGCAACACTTGGGTGGTTTAATAAGGAGAAACATTTAAATGTCTTGGAATGACCTAGTCAAAGCCCAGACCTCAATCCAATTGAGAACCTGTGGTATGACTTAAATATTGCTGTACACCAGCGGAACCCATCCAACTTGAAGGAGCTGGAGCCGTTTTGCCCTGAGGAATGGGCAAAAATCCCAGTGGCTAGATGTGGCAAGTTTATAGAGACAAACCCCAAGAGACGTGCAGCTGTAATTGCTGTAAAAGGTGGCTCTACAAAGTAGATAGTTTTCTGTGTGCTTTTTGTCTTATTCCACAATAAAAAAAATATTTAGAATAAAATAGAAAAGATGTTGCATCTTCAAAGTGTTGTGTAAATCAAATGATACAAACCCCCCCAAAAAATATAGTTTAATTCCAGGTTGGAAGGAAACAAAATAGGAAAAAATGCCAAGGGGGTGGAAACTTTCACAAGCAACTATATGGACAGATCTGGGACCAGACCAGAGACACACAGATCTGGACCAAGTTTGATTTCATAATTTCATAATTTCTGAACTAGGTTTGCAAAAATTCATAAAATTTTCCCCAAATTCCCAAGTTTTCCAGAGATCCAGTTTCTCGTCCAGCATTTCCTGCTCATTCTTTCCTTACTTCCAGGGATCATTCAACCTGGATTTCTGAGGAAACTGGTCATTTCGGGACGGATAGCAAAATGTTGCAACGACATCAACAAACATATAATCATCCTAATTAAGACCCTGAATGTAAGTCTCTGTTATCTCTTCATGTCCCCGCTGGGACTTCCCCCAACTCCCTGCTGTGTCTGGCCTGGGGGTCCAGACAGAACAGTCTGTCCTCAGACACACTCAGGACACAAGCATGTGCAAACACATACTCGAAGAAACATACAGTGTATGAACCCAGTACATTTGACCCATGTAAACTACATAAATGGGTCATGGTTTGCAGGGTACCAGAGTTGTAGATGACACACTCACTGTTTAACTCACTTCCGTGTCCTCGTACTACAGCGCAGGCGTCAGAGTAGCTTGGACAGGTTTTTGAGCCCTGACGATTGCAGTCTTCATCACTAGAACCCATGCAGGTATAGCATTGTAGGCCTTCACCTGGACAAAGAGAGGAAGACAGAGAACATTAGGAGAGGAAGAGAATGAAAGCATTAGAAAGAGGCAGGGAGAGAGAGAGATGAGAGAGGAGGAGGAGAGAGAGAGACAGGACTACACGATTAACGAGAGAGAGAGAGAGAGAGAGAGAGAGAGAGGAGGAGAGAGAGAGACAGGACTACACGATTAACGGTGGATTCAACACTGGCCTGAGGAGACAGAGATATGAAAGAGAGATATGAAAGAGAGAGAGAGAGAGAGAGAAGGAGAGGGAGGAGGAGAGAGAGAGGAAGAGAGAGAGAGAGAGAGAGAGAGAGAGAGAGAGAGAGAGAGAGAGAGAGAGAGAGAGAGAGAACCATACTTAGGTAGCCTGGTTGTCTCTGTTTGAGAACCATACTTAGGTAGCCTGGTTGTCCCTGTTTGAGAACCATACTTAGGTAGCCTGGTTGTCTCTGTTTGAGAACCATACTTAGGTAGACTGGTTGTCCCTGTTTGAGAACCATACTTAGGTAGCCTGGTTGTCCATGATTGAGAACCCTACTTAGGTAGCCTGGTTGTACATGATTGAGAACCCTACTTAGGTAGCCTCGTTGTCCCTGACTGAGAACCATACTTAGGTAGCCTGGTTGTCCCTGTTTGAGAACCATACTTAGGTAGCCTGGTTGTCCCTGACTGAGAACCATACTTAGGTAGCCTGGTTGTCCCTGACTGAGAACCATACTTAGGTAGCCTGGTTGTCCCTGACTGAGAACCATACTTAGGTAGCCTGGTTGTCCCTGACTGAGAACCATACTTAGGTAGCCTGGTTGTCCCTGTTTGAGAACCATACTTAGGTAGCCTGGTTGTCCCTGACTGAGAACCATACTTAGCTAGCCTGGTTGTCCCTGACTGAGAACCATACTTAGGTAGCCTGGTTGTCCCTGTTTGAGAACCATACTTAGGTAGCCTGGGTGTCCCTGTTTGAGAACCATACTTAGGTAGCCTGGTTGTCCCTGACTGAGAACCATACTTAGGTAGCCTGGTTGTCCCTGACTGAGAACCATACTTAGGTAGCCTGGTTGTCCCTGTTTGAGAACCATACTTAGGTAGCCTGGTTGTCCCTGACTGAGAACCATACTTAGGTAGCCTGGTTGTCCCTGTTTGAGAACCATACTTAGGTAGCCTGGTTGTCCCTGACTGAGAACCATACTTAGGTAGCCTGGTTGTCCCTGTTTGAGAACCATACTTAGGTAGCCTGGTTGTCCCTGTTTGAGAACCATACTTAGGTAGCCTGGTTGTCCCTGTTTGAGAACCATACTTAGGTAGCCTGGTTGTCCCTGACTGAGAACCATACTTAGGTAGCCTGGGTTCACCTTTGAGTTGTGTGAGATTATTCTCTGTTCTGTGTTCTGTTCTGCTTCATCGTTCAGGACGGTTCCCTTTTTGTTCAAGTGTCCAGAACCATTAAATACAATATGGACAACCTAGCCTGGTCTGTCCCTGTCTGAGAACCAAGCTTAGCAGCCATCCAACCACATCCATCCAACCAAATATAACGTATTTCCAAAACATCGGCTTACAAAGCAGCATTCAACCTGACCATGACATCACCAAGTCATCACAAATATGTTGTAATGACATCGCTGCAACTCGTTTTGACTGCTGAGACGTTAACTAAGCAGCGTGCAGGTACAGACCACAGCCACTGATGACTCTACCAGGTCAGAGTGAGGCATCTAACAGTAATCTGAAGACAACATCACTAATATGTTGTTCACTGGACCACCCCTGTTACAGACAGTAGAGACTGGACCACCCCTGTTACAGACAGTAGATTAGAGACTGGACCACCCCTGTTACAGACAGTAGATTAGAGACTGGACCACCCCTGTTACAGACAGTAGATTAGAGACTGGACCACCCCTGTTACAGACAGTAGATTAGAGACTGGACCACCCCTGTTACAGACAGTAGATTAGAGACTGGACCACCCCTGTTACACAGTAGAGACTGGACCACCCTTGTTACACAGTAGAGACTGGACCACCCCTGTTACAGACAGTAGAGTCTAGACCACCCCTGTTACAGACAGTAGAGTCTGGACCACCCCTGTTAGACAGTAGAGACTGGACCACCCCTGTTACAGACAGTAGAGACTGGACCACCCCTGTTACAGACAGTAGAGACTGGACCACCCCTGTTAGACAGTAGAGACTGGACCACCCCTGTTAGACAGTAGAGACTGGACCACCCCTGTTACAGACAGTAGAGACTGGACCACCCCTGTTACAGACAGTAGAGACTGGACCACCCCTGTTACAGACAGTAGAGACTGGACCACCCCTGTTACAGACAGTAGAGACTGGACCACCCCTGTTACAGACAGTAGAGACTGGACCACCCCTGTTACAGACAGTAGAGACTGGACCACCCCTGTTACAGACAGTAGAGACTGGACCACCCCTGTTACAGACAGTAGAGACTGGACCACCCCTGTTACAGACAGTAGAGACTGGACCACCCCTGTTACAGACAGTAGAGACTGGACCACCCCTGTTAGACAGTAGAGACTGGACCACCCCTGTTACAGACAGTAGAGACTGGACCACCCCTGATACACAGTAGAGACTGGACCACCCCTGTTACAGACAGTAGAGACTGGACCACCCCTGTTACAGACAGTAGAGACTGGAACACCCCTGTTACAGACAGTAGAGACTGGACCACCCCTGTTACAGACAGTAGAGACTGGACCACCCCTGTTACAGACAGTAGAGACTGGACCGCCCCTGTTACAGACAGTAGAGACTGGACCACCCCTGTTACAGACAGTAGAGACTGGACCACCCCTGTTACAGACAGTAGAGACTGGACCACCCCTGTTACAGACAGTAGAGTCTGGACCGCCCCTGTTACAGACAGTAGAGACTGGACCACCCCTGTTACAGACAGTAGAGACTGGACCACCCCTGTTACAGACAGTAGAGACTGGACCACCCCTGTTACAGACAGTAGATTAGAGACTGGACCACCCCTGTTACAGACAGTAGAGACTGGACCACCCCTGTTACAGACAGTAGATTAGAGACTGGACCACCCCTGTTACAGACAGTAGAGACTGGACCACCCCTGTTACAGACAGTAGAGACTGGACCACCCCTGTTACAGACAGTAGATTAGAGACTTGACCACCCCTGTTACAGACAGTAGAGACTGGACCACCCATGTTACAGACAGTAGAGTCTGGACCACCCCTGTTACAGACAGTAGAGACTGGACCACCCCTGTTACAGACAGTAGAGACTGGACCACCCCTGTTACAGACAGTAGAGACTGGACCACCCCTGTTACAGACAGTAGAGACTGGACCACACCTGTTACAGACAGTAGAGACTGGACCACCCCTGTTACAGACAGTAGAGACTGGACCACCCCTGTTACAGACAGTACAGTAGAGACTGGACCATCCCTGTTACAGACAGTAGAGACTGGACCACCCCTGTTACAGACAGTAGAGACTGGACCACCCCTGTTACAGACAGTAGAGAATGGACCACCCCTGTTACAGACAGTAGAGACTGGACCACCCCTGTTAGACAGTAGATTAGAGACTGGACCACCCCTGTTACAGACAGTAGAGACTGGACCACCCCTGTTAGACAGTACAGTAGAGATTGGACCACCCCTGTTACAGACAGTACAGTAGAGACTGGACCACCCCTGTTACAGACAGTAGAGACTGGACCACCCCTGTTACAGACAGTACAGTAGAGACTGGACCACCCCTGTTACAGACAGTAGAGACTGGACCACCCCTGTTACAGACAGTAGAGACTGGAACACCCCTGTTACAGACAGTAGAGACTGGACCACCCCTGTTACAGACAGTAGAGACTGGACCACCCCTGTTACAGACAGTAGAGACTGGACCACCCCTGTTACAGACAGTAGATTAGAGACTGGACCACCCCTGTTACAGACAGTAGAGACTGGACCACCCCTGTTACAGACAGTAGATTAGAGACTGGACCACCCCTGTTACAGACAGTAGAGACTGGACCACCCCTGTTACAGACAGTAGAGACTGGACCACCCCTGTTACAGACAGTAGATTAGAGACTGGACCACCCCTGTTACAGACAGTAGAGACTGGACCACCCCTGTTACAGACAGTAGAGACTGGACCACCCCTGTTACAGACAGTAGATTAGAGACTGGACCACCCCTGTTACAGACAGTAGAGACTGGACCACCCCTGTTACAGACAGTAGAGACTGGACCACCCCTGTTACAGACAGTAGATTAGAGACTGGACCACCCCTGTTACAGACAGTACAGTAGAGACTGGACCACCCCTGTTACAGACAGTAGAGACTGGACCACCCCTGTTACAGACAGTAGAGACTGGACCACCCCTGTTACAGACAGTAGATTAGAGACTGGACCACCCCTGTTACAGACAGTAGAGACTGGACCACCCCTGTTACAGACAGTAGAGACTGGACCACCCCTGTTACAGACAGTAGAGACTGGACCACCCCTGTTAGACAGTAGATTAGAGACTGGACCACCCCTGTTACAGACAGTAGAGACTGGACCACCCCTGTTAGACAGTACAGTAGAGATTGGACCACCCCTGTTACAGACAGTACAGTAGAGACTGGACCACCCCTGTTACAGACAGTAGAGACTGGACCACCCCTGTTACAGACAGTAGAGACTGGACCACCCCTGTTACAGACAGTACAGTAGAGACTGGACCACCCCTGTTACAGACAGTAGAGACTGGACCACCCCTGTTAGACAGTACAGTAGAGACTGGACCACCCCTGTTACAGACAGTAGAGACTGGACCACCCCTGTTAGACAGACAGTAGAGACTGGACCACCCCTGTTACAGACAGTAGAGACTGGACCACCCCTGTTACAGACAGTAGAGACTGGACCACCCCTGTTACAGACAGTAGAGAGACTGGACTTACAGACAGTAGAGACTGAACCACCCCTGTTAGACAGACAGTAGAGACTGGACCACCCCTGTTACAGACAGTAGAGACTGGACCACCCCTGTTACAGACAGTACAGTAGAGACTGGACCACCCCTGTTACAGACAGTAGAGACTGGACCACCCCTGTTACAGACAGTAGATTAGAGACTGGACCACCCCTGTTACAGACAGTAGAGACTGGACCACCCCTGTTAGACAGTACAGTAGAGACTGGACCACCCCTGTTACAGACAGTAGAGACTGGACCACCCCTGTTACAGACAGTAGAGACTGGACCACCCCTGTTACAGACAGTAGATTAGAGACTGGACCACCCCTGTTACAGACAGTACAGTAGAGACTGGACCACCCCTGTTACAGACAGTAGAGACTGGACCACACCTGTTACAGACAGTAGAGACTGGACCACCCCTGTTACAGACAGTACAGTAGAGACTGGACCACCCCTGTTACAGACAGTAGAGACTGGACCACCCCTGTTACAGACAGTACAGTAGAGACTGGACCACCCCTGTTACAGACAGTAGAGACTGGACCACCCCTGTTACAGACAGTAGAGACTGGACCACCCCTGTTACAGACAGTAGAGACTGGACCACCCCTGTTACAGACAGTACAGTAGAGACTGGACCACCCCTGTTACAGACAGTAGTAGAGACTGGCCACCCCTGTTACAGACAGTACAGTAGAGACTGGACCACCCCTGTTACAGACAGTAGAGACTGGACCACCCCTGTTACAGACAGTACAGTAGAGACTGGACCACCCCTGTTACAGACAGTACAGACTGGACCACCCCTGTTACAGACAGTACAGTAGAGACTGGACCACCCCTGTTACAGACAGTAGAGACTGGTCCACCCCTGTTACAGACAGTAGAGACTGGACCACCCCTGTTACAGACAGTAGAGACTGGACCACCCCTGTTACAGACAGTACAGTAGAGACTGGACCACCCCTTTTACAGACAGTACAGTAGAGACTGGACCACCCCTGTTACAGACAGTACAGTAGAGACTGGACCACCCCTGTTACAGACAGTAGAGACTGGACCCCACCTGTTACAGACAGTACAGTAGAGACTGGACCACCCCTGTTACAGACAGTAGAGACTGGACCACCCCTGTTAGACAGTACAGTAGAGACTGGACCACCGCTGTTACAGACAGTACAGTAGAGACTGGACGACCCCTGTTACAGACAGTAGAGACTGGACCCCACCTGTTACAGACAGTACAGTAGAGACTGGACCACCCCTGTTACAGACAGTAGAGACTGGACCACCCCTGTTAGACAGTACAGTAGAGACTGGACCACCGCTGTTACAGACAGTAGAGACTGAACCACCCCTGTTAGACAGTACAGTAGAGACTGGACCACCCCTGTTACAGACAGTAGAGACTGGACCACCCATGTTACAGACAGTACAGTAGAGACTGGACCACCCCTGTTACAGACAGTAGAGACTGGACAACCCCTGTTACAGACAGTAGATTAGAGACTGGACCACCCCTGTTACAGACAGTAGAGACTGGACCACCCCTGTTAGACAGTACAGTAGAGACTGGACCACCCCTGTTACAGACAGTAGAGACTGGACCACCCCTGTTACAGACAGTAGAGACTGGACCACCCCTGTTACAGACAGTAGAGACTGGACCACCCCTGTTACAGACAGTACAGTAGAGACTGGACCACCCCTGTTACAGACAGTAGAGACTGGACCACACCTGTTACAGACAGTAGAGACTGGACCACCCCTGTTACAGACAGTACAGTAGAGACTGGACCACCCCTGTTACAGACAGTAGAGACTGGACCACCCCTGTTACAGACAGTAGAGACTGGACCACCCCTGTTAGACAGTACAGTAGAGACTGGACCACCCCTGTTACAGACAGTAGAGACTGGACCACCCCTGTTAGACAGTACAGTAGAGACTGGACCACCCCTGTTACAGACAGTAGAGACTGGACCACCCCTGTTAGACAGTACAGTAGAGACTGGACCACCGCTGTTACAGACAGTAGAGACTGAACCACCCCTGTTAGACAGTACAGTAGAGACTGGACCACCCCTGTTACAGACAGTAGAGACTGGACCACCCATGTTACAGACAGTACAGTAGAGACTGGACCACCCCTGTTACAGACAGTAGAGACTGGACCACCCCTGTTACAGACAGTAGATTAGAGACTGGACCACCCCTGTTACAGACAGTAGAGACTGGACCACCCCTGTTAGACAGTACAGTAGAGACTGGACCACCCCTGTTACAGACAGTAGAGACTGGACCACCCCTGTTACAGACAGTAGAGACTGGACCACCCCTGTTACAGACAGTAGATTAGAGACTGGACCACCCCTGTTACAGACAGTACAGTAGAGACTTGACCACCCCTGTTACAGACAGTAGAGACTGGACCACACCTGTTACAGACAGTAGAGACTGGACCACCCCTGTTACAGACAGTACAGTAGAGACTGGACCACCCCTGTTACAGACAGTAGAGACTGGACCACCCCTGTTACAGACAGTACAGTAGAGACTGGACCACCCCTGTTACAGACAGTAGAGACTGGACCACCCCTGTTACAGACAGTAGAGACTGGACCACCCCTGTTACAGACAGTAGAGACTGGACCACCCCTGTTACAGACAGTACAGTAGAGACTGGACCACCCCTTTTACAGACAGTACAGTAGAGACTGGCCTACCCCTGTTACAGACAGTACAGTAGAGACTGGACCACCCCTGTTACAGACAGTAGAGACTGGACCACCCCTGTTACAGACAGTACAGTAGAGACTGGACCACCCCTGTTACAGACAGTACAGACTGGACCACCCCTGTTACAGACAGTACAGTAGAGACTGGACCACCCCTGTTACAGACAGTAGAGACTGGTCCACCCCTGTTACAGACAGTAGAGACTGGACCACCCCTGTTACAGACAGTAGAGACTGGACCACCCCTGTTACAGACAGTACAGTAGAGACTGGACCACCCCTTTTACAGACAGTACAGTAGAGACTGGACCACCCCTGTTACAGACAGTACAGTAGAGACTGGACGACCCCTGTTACAGACAGTAGAGACTGGACCCCACCTGTTACAGACAGTACAGTAGAGACTGGACCACCCCTGTTACAGAGAGTAGAGACTGGACCACCCCTGTTACAGACAGTAGATTAGAGACTGGACCACCCCTGTTACAGACAGTAGAGACTGGACCACCCCTGTTAGACAGTACAGTAGAGACTGGACCACCCCTGTTACAGACAGTAGAGACTGGACCACCCATGTTACAGACAGTACAGTAGAGACTGGACCACCCCTGTTACAGACAGTAGAGACTGGACCACCCCTGTTACAGACAGTAGATTAGAGACTGGACCACCCCTGTTACAGACAGTAGAGACTGGACCACCCCTGTTAGACAGTACAGTAGAGACTGGACCACCCCTGTTACAGACAGTAGAGACTGGACCACCCCTGTTACAGACAGTAGAGACTGGACCACCCCTGTTACAGACAGTAGATTAGAGACTGGACCACCCCTGTTACAGACAGTACAGTAGAGACTGGACCACCCCTGTTACAGACAGTAGAGACTGGACCACCTCTGTCACAGACAGTAGAGACTGGACCACCCCTGTTAGACAGTACAGTAGAGGCTGGACCACCCCTGTTAGACAGTACAGTAGAGACTTGACCACCCCTGTTACAGACAGTAGAGACTGGACCACACCTGTTACAGACAGTACAGACTGGACCACCCCTGTTACAGACAGTATAGACTGGACCACCCCTGTTACAGACAGTACAGTAGAGACTGGACCACCCCTGTTACAGACAGTAGAGACTGGACCACCCCTGTTACAGACAGTAGAGACTGGACCACCCCTGTTATACAGTAGATTAGAGACTGGACCACCCCTGTTACAGACAGTACAGTAGAGACTGGACCACCCCTGTTACAGACAGTAGAGACTGGACCACCCCTGTTACAGACAGTAGAGACTGGACCACCCTGTTACAGACAGTAGAGACTGGACCACCCCTGTTACAGACAGTACAGTAGAGACTGGACCACCCCTGTTACAGACAGTACAGTAGAGACTGGACCACCCCTGTTACAGACAGTACAGTAGAGACTGGACCACCCCTGTTACAGACAGTACAGACTGGACCACCCCTGTTACAGACAGTACAGTAGAGACTGGACCACCCCTGTTACAGACAGTAGAGACTGGTCCACCCCTGTTACAGACAGTAGAGACTGGACCACCCCTGTTACAGACAGTAGTAGAGACTGGACCACCCCTTTACAGACAGTACAGTAGAGACTGGACCACCCCTGTTACAGACAGTACAGTAGAGACTGGACCACCCCTGTTACAGACAGTAGAGACAGTTACAGACAGTAGAGACTGGACCACCCCTGTTACAGACAGTAGAGACTGGACCACCCCTGTTACAGACAGTAGAGACTGGACCACCCCTGTTACAGACAGTAGAGACTGGACCACCCCTGTTACAGACAGTAGAGACTGGACCACCCCTGTTACAGACAGTAGAGACTGGACCACCCCTGTTAGACAGACAGTAGAGACTGGACCACCCCTGTTACAGACAGTAGAGACTGGACCACCCCTGTTACAGACAGTAGAGACTGGACCACCCCTGTTAGACAGTACAGAGAGACTGGACCACCCCTGTTACAGACAGTAGAGACTGGACCACCCCTGTTACAGACAGTACAGTAGAGACTGGACCACCCCTGTTACAGACAGTAGAGACTGGACCACCCCTGTTACAGACAGTAGAGTAGAGACTGGACCACCCCTGTTACAGCAGTAGAGACTGGACCACCCCTGTTACAGTACAGTAGAGACTGGACCACCCCTGTTACAGACAGTAGAGACTGGACCACCCCTGTTACAGACAGTACAGTAGAGACTGGACCACCCCTGTTACAGACAGTAGAGACTGGACCACCCCTGTTACAGACAGTAGAGAGACTGGACCACCCCTGTTACAGACAGTAGAGACTGGACCACCCCTGTTACAGACAGTAGAGACTGGACCACCCCTGTTACAGACAGTAGAGACTGGACCACCCCTGTTAGACAGACAGTAGAGACTGGACCACCCCTGTTACAGACAGTAGAGACTGGACCACCCCTGTTACAGACAGTAGAGACTGGACCACCCCTGTTACAGACAGTACAGTAGAGACTGGACCACCCCTGTTACAGACAGTAGAGACTGGACCACCCCTGTTACAGACAGTACAGTAGAGACTGGACCACCCCTGTTACAGACAGTAGAGACTGGACCACCCCTGTTACAGTACAGTAGAGACTGGACCACCCCTGTTACAGACAGTAGAGACTGGACCACCCCTGTTACAGACAGTACAGTAGAGACTGGACCACCCCTGTTACAGACAGTAGAGACTGGACCACCCCTGTTACAGACAGTAGAGACTGGACCACCCCTGTTACAGACAGTAGAGACTGGACCACCCCTGTTACAGACAGTAGAGACTGGACCACCCCTGTTACAGACAGTAGAGAGACTGGACCACCCCTGTTAGACAGTACAGACTGGAGTTACAGACAGTAGAGACTGGACCACAGACCTGGACCACCCCTGTTACAGACAGTAGATTAGAGACTGGACCACCCCTGTTACAGACAGTAGAGACTGGACCACAGACAGTACAGTAGAGACTGGACCACCCCTGTTACAGACAGTAGAGACTGGACCACCCCTGTTACAGACAGTAGAGACTGGACCACCCCTGTTACAGACAGTAGAGACTGGACCACCCCTGTTACAGACAGTACAGTAGAGACTGGACCACCCCTGTTACAGACAGTAGAGACTGGACCACCCCTTTACAGACAGTAGAGACTGGACCACCCCTGTTACAGACAGTAGAGACTGGACCACCCCCACCCCTGTTACAGACAGTACAGTAGAGACTGGACCACCCCTGTTACAGACAGTACAGTAGAGACTGGACCACCCCTGTTACAGACAGTACAGTAGAGACTGGACCACCCCTGTTACAGACAGTAGAGACTGGACCACCCCTGTTAGAGACAGTACAGTAGAGTACTGGACCACCCCTGTTACAGACAGTACAGACTGGACCACCCCTGTTACAGACAGTACAGTAGAGACTGGACCACCCCTGTTACAGACAGTAGAGACTGGTCCACCCCTGTTAAAGACAGTAGAGACTGGACCACCCCTGTTACAGACAGTAGAGACTGGACCACCCCTGTTACAGACAGTACAGTAGAGACTGGACCACCCCTTTACAGACAGTACAGTAGAGACTGGACCACCCCTGTTACAGACAGTACAGTAGAGACTGGACCACCCCTGTTACAGACAGTAGAGACTGGACCCCACCTGTTACAGACAGTACAGTAGAGACTGGACCACCCCTGTTACAGACAGTAGAGACTGGACCACCCCTGTTACAGACAGTAGATTAGAGACTGGACCACCCCTGTTACAGACAGTAGAGACTGGACCACCCCTGTTAGACAGTACAGTAGAGACTGGACCACCCCTGTTACAGACAGTAGAGACTGGACCACCCATGTTACAGACAGTACAGTAGAGACTGGACCACCCCTGTTACAGACAGTAGAGACTGGACCACCCCTGTTACAGACAGTAGATTAGAGACTGGACCACCCCTGTTACAGACAGTAGAGACTGGACCACCCCTGTTAGACAGTACAGTAGAGACTGGACCACCCCTGTTACAGACAGTAGAGACTGGACCACCCCTGTTACAGACAGTAGAGACTGGACCACCCCTGTTACAGACAGTAGATTAGAGACTGGACCACCCCTGTTACAGACAGTACAGTAGAGACTGGACCACCCCTGTTACAGACAGTAGAGACTGGACCACCTCTGTCACAGACAGTAGAGACTGGACCACCCCTGTTAGACAGTACAGTAGAGGCTGGACCACCCCTGTTAGACAGTACAGTAGAGACTTGACCACCCCTGTTACAGACAGTAGAGACTGGACCACACCTGTTACAGACAGTAGAGACTGGACCACCCCTGTTACAGACAGTATAGACTGGACCACCCCTGTTACAGACAGTACAGTAGAGACTGGACCACCCCTGTTACAGACAGTAGAGACTGGACCACCCCTGTTACAGACAGTAGAGACTGGACCACCCCTGTTACAGACAGTAGAGACTGGACCACCCCTGTTACAGACAGTACAGTAGAGACTGGACCACCCCTGTTACAGACAGTAGAGACTGGACCACCCCTGTAGACAGTAGAGACTGGACCACCCCTGTTGCACCCCACCGCTGTTACAGACAGTACAGTAGAGACTGGACCACCCCTTTTACAGACAGTACAGTAGAGACTGGACCACCCCTGTTACAGACAGTACAGTAGAGACTGGACCACCCCTGTTACAGACAGTACAGACTGGACCACCCCTGTTACAGACAGTACAGTAGAGACTGGACCACCCCTGTTACAGACAGTAGAGACTGGTCCACCCCTGTTACAGACAGTAGAGACTGGACCACCCCTGTTACAGACAGTAGAGACTGGACCACCCCTGTTACAGACAGTACAGTAGAGACTGGACCACCCCTTTTACAGACAGTACAGTAGAGACTGGACCACCCCTGTTACAGACAGTACAGTAGAGACTGGACCACCCCTGTTACAGACAGTAGAGACTGGACACCACCTGTTACAGACAGTAGAGACTGGACCACCCCTGTTACAGACAGTAGAGACTGGACCACCCCTGTTACAGACAGTAGATTAGAGACTGGACCACCCCTGTTAGACAGTACAGTAGAGACTGGACCACCCCTGTTACAGACAGTACAGTAGAGACTGGACCACCCCTGTTACAGACAGTAGAGACTGGGCCACCCCTGTTACAGACAGTAGAGACTGGACCACCCCTGTTACAGACAGTAAAGACTGGACCACCCCTGTTACAGACAGTAGAGACTGGACCACCCCTGTTACAGACAGTAGAGACTGGACCACCCCTGTTACAGACAGTACAGTAGAGACTCGACAACCCCTGTTAGACATTACAGTAGAGAATGGACCACCCCTGTTACAGACAGTAGAGACTGGACCACCCCTGTTACAGACAGTACAGTAGAGACTGGACCACCCCTGTTACAGACAGTAGAGACTGGACCACCCCTGTTACAGACAGTAGAGACTGGACCACCCCTGTTACAGACAGTAGAGACTGGACCACCCCTGTTACAGACAGTAGAGACTGGACCACCCCTGTTACAGACAGTACAGTAGAGACTGGACCACCCCTGTTACAGACAGTACAGTAGAGACTGGACCACGCCTGTTACAGACAGTAGAGACTGGACCCCACCTGTTACAGACAGTAGAGACTGGACCACCCCTGTTACAGACAGTAGAGACTGGACCACCCCTGTTACAGACAGTAGATTAGAGACTGGACCACCCCTGTTAGACAGTACAGTAGAGACTGGACCACCCCTGTTACAGACAGTAGAGACTGGACCACCCCTGTTACAGACAGTAGAGACTGGACCACCCCTGTTACAGACAGTAGAGACTGGACCACCCCTGTTACAGACAGTACAGTAGAGACTCGACCACCCCTGTTAGACATTACAGTAGAGAATGGACCACCCCTGTTACAGACAGTAGAGACTGGACCACCCCTGTTACAGACAGTACAGTAGAGACTGGACCACCCCTGTTACAGACAGTAGAGACTGGACCACCCCTGTTACAGACAGTAGAGACTGGACCACCCCTGTTACAGACAGTAGAGACTGGACCACCCCTGTTACAGACAGTAGAGACTGGACCACCCCTGTTACAGACAGTAGAGACTGGACCACCCCTGTTACAGACAGTACAGTAGAGACTGGCCTACCCCTGTTACAGACAGTACAGTAGAGACTGGACCACCCCTGTTACAGACAGTAGAGACTGGACCACCCCTGTTACAGACAGTAGAGACTGGACCACCCCTGTTACAGACAGTAGAGACTGGACCACCCCTGTTAGACAGTAGAGACTGGACCACCCCTGTTACAGACAGTAGAGACTGGACCACCCCTGTTACAGACAGTAGAGACTGGACCACCCCTGTTACAGACAGTAGAGACTGGACCACCCCTGTTACAGACAGTAGAGACTGGACCACCCCTGATACAGACAGTAGAGACTGGACTACCCCTGTTACAGACAGTAGAGACTGGACCACCCCTGTTACAGACAGTAGAGACTGGACCACCCCTGTTACAGACAGTAGAGACTGGACCACCCCTGTTACAGACAGTAGAGACTGGACCACCCCTGTTACAGACAGTAGAGACTGGACCACCCCTGTTACAGACAGTAGAGACTGGACCACCCCTGTTACAGACAGTAGAGACTGGACCACCCCTGTTACAGACAGTAGAGACTGGACCATCCCTGTTACAGACAGTAGAGACTGGACCGCCCCTGTTACAGACAGTAGAGACTGGACTGCCCCTGTTACAGACAGTAGAGACTGGACCACCCCTGTTACAGACAGTAGAGTCTGGACCGCCCCTGTTACAGACAGTAGAGACTGGACCACCCATGTTACAGACAGTAGATTAGAGACTGGACCACCCCTGTTACAGACAGTAGAGACTGGACCACCCCTGTTACAGACAGTAGAGTAGAGACTGGACCACCCCTGTTACAGACAGTAGAGACTGGACCACCCCTGTTACAGACAGTAGAGACTGGACCACCCCTGTTACAGACAGTACAGTAGAGACTGGACCACCCCTGTTACAGACAGTAGAGACTGGACCACCCCTGTTACAGACAGTAGAGACTGGACCACCCCTGTTACAGACAGTAGAGACTGGACCAACCCTGTTACAGACAGTAGAGACTGGACCACCCCTGTTACAGACAGTAGAGACTGGACCATCCCTGTTACAGACAGTAGAGACTGGACCGCCCCTGTTACAGACAGTAGAGACTGGACTGCCCCTGTTACAGACAGTAGAGACTGGACCACCCCTGTTACAGACAGTAGAGTCTGGACCGTCCCTGTTACAGACAGTAGAGACTGGACCACCCATGTTACAGACAGTAGATTAGAGACTGGACCACCCCTGTTACAGACAGTAGAGACTGGACCACCCCTGTTACAGACAGTAGAGTAGAGACTGGACCACCCCTGTTACAGACAGTAGAGACTGGACCACCCCTGTTACAGACAGTAGAGACTGGACCACCCCTGTTACAGACAGTACAGTAGAGACTGGACCACCCCTGTTACAGACAGTAGAGACTGGACCACCCCTGTTACAGACAGTAGAGACTGGACCACCCCTGTTACAGACAGTAGAGTCTGGACCGCCCCTGTTACAGACAGTAGAGACTGGACCACCCATGTTACAGACAGTAGATTAGAGACTGGACCACCCCTGTTACAGACAGTAGAGACTGGACCACCCCTGTTACAGACAGTAGAGACTGGACCACCCCTGTTACAGACAGTAGAGACTGGACCACCCCTGTTACAGACAGTAGAGACTGGACCACCCCTGTTACAGACAGTACAGTAGAGACTGGACCACCCCTGTTACAGACAGTAGAGACTGGACCACCCCTGTTACAGACAGTAGAGACTGGACCACCCCTGTTACAGACAGTAGAGACTGGACCACCCCTGTTACAGACAGTAGAGACTGGACCACCCCTGTTACAGACAGTAGAGACTGGACCATCCCTGTTACAGACAGTAGAGACTGGACCGCCCCTGTTACAGACAGTAGAGACTGGACTGCCCCTGTTACAGACAGTAGAGACTGGACCACCCCTGTTACAGACAGTAGAGTCTGGACCGTCCCTGTTACAGACAGTAGAGACTGGACCACCCATGTTACAGACAGTAGATTAGAGACTGGACCACCCCTGTTACAGACAGTAGAGACTGGACCACCCCTGTTACAGACAGTAGAGTAGAGACTGGACCACCCCTGTTACAGACAGTAGAGACTGGACCACCCCTGTTACAGACAGTAGAGACTGGACCACCCCTGTTACAGACAGTACAGTAGAGACTGGACCACCCCTGTTACAGACAGTAGAGACTGGACCACCCCTGTTACAGACAGTAGAGACTGGACCACCCCTGTTACAGACAGTAGAGACTGGACCAACCCTGTTACAGACAGTAGAGACTGGACCACCCCTGTTACAGACAGTAGAGACTGGACCACCCCTGTTACAGACAGTAGAGTCTGGACCACCCCTGTTACAGACAGTAGAGTCTGGACCACCCCTGTTACAGACAGTAGAGACTGGACCACCCCTGTTACAGAGTAGGGTAAGACATAACACCATGTCAGCTGTCCAACCAGCAGAGGAGTAAACATCCTGTTTTAAGTTGATGATACATGTTGTGACGTGTATCAATGCTGACTGTCTGGCTTATCATGTTACTGTCAGAAAGGTGATATCATCGTTGTATTTACGTTGTAATCAGAGATTTGATTCAAAGTAAACGTCAGACTTAACTCTGTCTCGTTTCGTTCTTTTAAACAGAACGACACCAGACGTCAGGAATGTAACGTAACTAGCCAATGTAGCGTAACTAGCCAATGTAACGTAACTAGCCAATGTTACGTAACTAGCCAATGTCACGTAACTAGCCAATGTAACGTAACTAGCCAACGTAACGTAACTAGCCAATGTAAAGTAACTAGCCAACGCAACGTAACTAGCCAACGTAACTAGCTAATGTAGCGTAACTAGCTAATGTAGCGTAATTAGCTAATGTAGCGTAACTAGCCAATGTAACGTAACTAGCCAATGTAACGTAACTAGCCAATGTAACGTAACTAGCCAATGTAGCGTAACTAGCCAATGTAACGTAACTAGCCAATGTAGCGTAACTAGCGAATGTAGCGTAACTAGCCAATGTAACGTAACTAGCCAATGTAGCGTAACTAGCCGATGTAACGTAACTAGCCAATGCAACGTAACTAGCCAACGTAACTAGCTAATGTAGCGTAACTAGCTAATGTAGCGTAACTAGCTAATGTAGCGTAACTAGCCAATGTAACGTAACTAGCCAATGTAACGTAACTAGCCAATGTAACGTAACTAGCCAATGTAGCGTAACTAGCCAATGTAACGTAACTAGCCAATGTAGCGTAACTAGCGAATGTAGCGTAACTAGCCAATGTAACGTAACTAGCCAATGTAGCGTAACTAGCCAATGTAACGTAACTAGCCAATGTAACGTAACTAGCCAATGTAGCTTACCAGATCAGTGAGGCTTTGCGCAGTTATATAAGGACAGAGGAGCATCACACACCACCCAGACGTGTGGAGCCTCAGCGCCTTGTTTCTCAGAGTAGACTATAGGAGTCCCACCTATAGTTACCGAAACCCAGCCCAGTAGTCAGCCAGGCAGCGTCACGTCTGCTTCAAAACACCTTCCTAATATTGAGCCTCAATTTGTCGTGGCATGGACTCTACAAAATGTTGACACAGTTCTACAGGAATGTTGGCCCATACTGACTCCAATGCTTCCCGCAGTTGTGTCAAGTTGGCTGGATGTCCTTTGGGTGGTGGGCCATTCTTAATAAACACAGGAAACTGTTGAGCAAGAAAAACCCAGCAGCGTTGCAGTTCTTGTCTCACTCAAACTGCTGTGACTGGCACCTACCACCATACTCCGTTCAAAGCCAACTTTTGCCTTGCCCATTCACCCTCTGAATGACAAACATACACAATCCATGTCTCGATTATTATATTATTATTATTATTATTATTATCGATTGGCTCAAGGCTTAAACATCCTTCTTTAGCCCGGATCCTCCCCTTCATCTTTAACCTGTCTCTTCCCCTTTATCTACACTGATTGAAGTGGATTTAACAGGTGACATCAATAAGGGATTACATCTTTCACCTGGATTCACCTGGTCAGTCTGTGTCATGGAAAGAGCAGGTGTTCTTAATGTTTTGTACACTCAGTCTGTGTCATGGAAAGAGCAGGTGTTCCTAATGTTTTATACACTCAGTCTGTGTCATGGAAAGAGCAGGTGTTCTTAATGTTTTGTACACTCAGTCTGTGTCATGGAAAGAGCAGGTGTTCCTAATGTTTTGTACACTCAGTCTGTGTGTCATGGAAAGAGCGGGTGTTCTTAATGTTTTGTACACTCAGTCTGTGTCATGGAAAGAGCAGGTGTTCCTAATGTTTTATACACTCAGTCTGTGTCATGGAAAGAGCAGGTGTTCTTAATGTTTTGTACACTCAGTCTGTGTCATGGAAAGAGCAGGTGTTCCTAATGTTTTGTACACTCAGTCTGTGTGTCATGGAAAGAGCGGGTGTTCTTAATGTTTTGTACACTCAGTCTGTGTGTCATGGAAAGAGCAGGTGTTCCTAATGTTTTGTACACTCAGTCTGTGTGTCATGGAAAGAGCAGGTGTTCTTAATGTTTTGTCCACTCAGTCTGTGTGTCATGGAAAGAGCAGGTGTTCTTAATGTTTTGTACACTCAGTCTGTGTGTCATGGAAAGAGCAGGTGTTCTTAATGTTTTGTCCACTCAGTCTGTGTATCATGGAAAGAGCAGGTGTTCTTAATGTTTTGTCCACTAAGTCTGTGTATCATGGAAAGAGCAGGTGTTCTTAATGTTTTGTCCACTCAGTCTGTGTATCATGGAAAGAGCAGGTGTTCTTAATGTTTTGTACACTCAGTCTGTGTGTCATGGAAAGAGCAGGTGTTCTTAATGTTTTGTCCACTCAGTCTGTGTGTCATGGAAAGAGCAGGTGTTCTTAAGCAACAGTTTCTGGAAGTTGGAAGAGGTTATGCAACAGAGAGGGCCAGGAGCGAGAGATACAGTCTGGAAGAAGAAGAAGAGGAAGACGAAAGGAGAAGAAACAGAAGACAGAAGAGGAAACAAGGGAACAATAACTTTGAGAAAGGAGGAAGAGGAAACAAGGAAACAATAACTTTGAGAAAGGAGGAAGAGGAAACAAGGAAACAATAACTTTGAGAAAGGAGGAAGAGGAAACAAGGGAACAATAACTTTGAGAAAGGAGAAAGAGGAAACAAGGAAACAATAACTTTGAGAAAAGAGGAAGAGGAAACAAGGGAACAATAACTTTGAGAAAGGAGGAAGAGGAAACAAGGGAACAATATGGTTGAGAAAGGAGGAAGAGGAAGAGGAAACAAGGGAACAATAAGGTTGAGAAAGGAGGAACAATAAGGTTGAGAAAGGAGGAAGAGGAAGAGGAAACAAGGGAACAATAACTTTGAGAAAGGAGGAAGAGGAAGAGGAAACAAGGGAACAATAAGGTTGAGAAAGGAGGAAGAGGAAACAAGGGAACAATAACTTTGAGAAAGGAGGAAGAGGAAACAAGGGAACAATATGGTTGAGAAAGGAGGAAGAGGAAACAAGGAAACAATAACTTTGAGAAAGGAGGAAGAGGAAGAGGAAACAAGGGAACAATATGGTTGAGAAAGGAGGAAGAGGAAACAAGGGAACAATAACTTTGAGAAAGGAGGAAGAGGAAACAAGGGAACAATAACTTTGAGAAAGGAGGAAGAGGAAACAAGGAAACAATAACTTTGAGAAAGGAGGAAGAGGAAACAAGGGAACAATAACTTTGAGAAAGGAGGAAGAGGAAACAAGGAAACAATAACTTTGAGAAAGGAGGAAGAGGAAACAAGGGAACAATAACTTTGAGAAAGGAGGAAGAGGAAACAAGGAAACAATAACTTTGAGAAAGGAGGAAGAGGAAACAAGGAAACAATAACTTTGAGAAAGGAGGAAGAGGAAACAAGGAAACAATAACTTTGAGAAAGGAGGAAGAGGGAACACGGGAACAATAAGGTTGAGAAAGGAGGAAGAGGAAGAGGAAACAAGGGAACAATAACTTTGAGAAAGGAGGAAGAGGAAACAAGGGAACAATAACTTTGAGAAAGGAGGAAGAGGAAACAAGGGAACAATAAGGTTGAGAAAGGAGGAAGAGGAAACAAGGGAACAATAAGTTTGAGAAAGGAGGAAGAGGGAACACGGGAACAATAAGGTTGAGAAAGGAGGAAGAGGAAGAGGAAACAAGGGAACAATAACTTTGAGAAAGGAGGAAGAGGAAGAGGAAACAAGGGAACAAGGGAACAATAACTTTGAGAAAAGAGGAAGAGAAAGAGGAAACAAGGGAACAAGGGAACAATAACTTTGAGAAAAGAGGAAGAGAAAGAGGAAACAAGGGAACAAGGGAACAATAAGGTTGAGAAAGGAGGAAGAGGAAACAAGGGAACAATATGGTTGAGAAAGGAGGAAGAGGAAACAAGGGAACAATATGGTTGAGAAAGGAGGAAGAGGAAACAAGGGAACAATATGGTTGAGAAAGGAGGAAGAGGAAACAAGGAAACAATAACTTTGAGAAAAGAGGAAGAGAAAGAGGAAACAAGGGAACAATATGGTTGAGAAAGGAGGAAGAGGAAACAAGGAAACAATAACTTTGAGAAAGGAGAAAAACAAGGGAACAATAAGAGAAAGAGGAAACAAGGGAACAATAAAAGGTTGAGAAAGGAGGAAGAGGAAACAAGGGAACAATAACTTGAGAAAGGAGGAAGAGGAAACAAGGGAACAATATGGTTGAGAAAGGAGGAAGAGGAAACAAGGGAACAATATGGTTGAGAAAGGAGGAAGAGGAAACAAGGAAACAATAACTTTGAGAAAGGAGGAAGAGGAAACAAGGGAACAATATGGTTGAGAAAGGAGGAAGAGGAAACAAGGAAACAATAACTTTGAGAAAGGAGGAAGAGGAAACAAGGGAACAATATGGTTGAGAAAGGAGGAAGAGGAAGAGGAAACAAGGGAACAATAACTTTGAGAAAGGAGGAAGAGGAAACAAGGGAACAATAACTTTGAGAAAAGAGGAAGAGAAAGAGGAAACAAGGGAACAATATGGTTGAGAAAGGAGGAAGAGGAAACAAGGGAACAATATGGTTGAGAAAGGAGGAAGAGGAAACAAGGGAACAATATGGTTGAGAAAGGAGGAAGAGGAAACAAGGAAACAATAACTTTGAGAAAAGAGGAAGAGAAAGAGGAAACAAGGGAACAATAAGGTTGAGAAAGGAGGAAGAGGAAACAAGGGAACAATAACTTTGAGAAAAGAGGAAGAGAAAGAGGAAACAAGGGAACAATATGGTTGAGAAAGGAGGAAGAGGAAACAAGGGAACAATATGGTTGAGAAAGGAGGAAGAGGAAACAAGGAAACAATAACTTTGAGAAAAGAGGAAGAGAAAGAGGAAACAAGGGAACAATATGGTTGAGAAAGGAGGAAGAGGAAACAAGGAAACAATAACTTTGAGAAAAGAGGAAGAGAAAGAGGAAACAAGGGAACAATAAGGTTGAGAAAGGAGGAAGAGGAAACAAGGGAACAATAACTTTGAGAAAGGAGGAAGAGGAAACAAGGGAACAATATGGTTGAGAAAGGAGGAAGAGGAAACAAGGGAACAATATGGTTGAGAAAGGAGGAAGAGGAAACAAGGGAACAATAAGTTTGAGAAAG
This sequence comes from Oncorhynchus keta, assembly GCF_023373465.1. Classification (NCBI taxonomy): domain Eukaryota; kingdom Metazoa; phylum Chordata; class Actinopteri; order Salmoniformes; family Salmonidae; genus Oncorhynchus; species Oncorhynchus keta. The sequence goes on from NC_068423.1 coordinate 27,910,980, forward strand.
GAGGAAGAGAAAGAGGAAACAAGGGAACAATAAGTTTGAGAAAGGAGGAAGAGGAAACAAGGGAACAATATGGTTGAGAAAGGAGGAAGAGGAAACAAGGGAACAATAAGTTTGAGAAAGGAGGAAGAGGAAACAAGGGAACAATATGGTTGAGAAAGGAGGAAGAGGAAACAAGGGAACAATAAGTTTGAGAAAGGAGGAAGAGAAAGAGGAAACAAGGGAACAATAAGTTTGAGAAAGGAGGAAGAGAAAGAGGAAACAAGGGCACAATAACTTTGAGAAAAGAGGAAGAGAAAGAGGCAACAATGGAACAATAAGGTTGAGAAAGGAGGAAGAGGAAACAAGGGAACAATAAGTTTGAGAAAGGAGGAAGAGGAAACAAGGGAACAATATGGTTGAGAAAGGAGGAAGAGGAAACAAGGGAACAATAAGTTTGAGAAAGGAGGAAGAGGAAACAAGGGAACATTAAGTTTGAGAAAGGAGGAAGAGGAAACAAGGGAACAATAAGTTTGAGAAAGGAGGAAGAGGAAACAAGGGAACAATATGGTTGAGAAAGGAGGAAGAGGAAACAAGGGAACAATAACTTCGAGAAAGGAGGAAGGGGAAACAAGGGAACAATAACTTTGAGAAAAGAGGAAGAGAAAGAGGAAACAAGGGAACAATAAGTTTGAGAAAGGAGGAAGAGGAAACAAGGGAGCAATAACTTTGAAAAAGGAGGAAGAGGAAACAAGGGAACAATAAGTTTGAGAAAGGAGGAAGAAGAAACAAGGAAACAATAACTTTGAGAAAGGAGGAAGAGGAAACAAGGGAACAATAACTTTGAGAAACGAGGAAGAGGAAACAAGGGAACAATAAGTTTGAGAAAGGAGGAAGAGGAAACAAGGAAACAATAACTTTGAGAAAGGAGGAAGCGGAAACAAGGGAACAATAAGTTTGAGAAAGGAGGAAGAGGAAACAAGGGAACAATATGGTTGAGAAAGGAGGAAGAGGAAACAAGGGAACAATAAGTTTGAGAAAGGAGGAAGAGGAAACAAGGGAACAATATGGTTGAGAAAGGAGGAAGAGGAAACAAGGGAACAATAAGTTTGAGAAAGGAGGAAGAGAAAGAGGAAACAAGGGAACAATATGGTTGAGAAAGGAGGAAGAGGAAGAGGAAACAAGGGAACAATAACTTTGAGAAAAGAGGAAGAGAAAGAGGAAACAATGGAACAATAAGGTTGAGAAAGGAGGAAGAGGAAACAAGGGAACAATAAGTTTGAGAAAGGAGGAAGAGGAAACAAGGGAACAATATGGTTGAGAAAGGAGGAAGAGGAAACAAGGGAACAATAACTTTGAGAAAGGAGGAAGAGGAAGAGGAAACAAGGGAACAATATGGTTGAGAAAGGAGGATGAGGGAACACGGGAACAATAACTTTGAGAAAGGAGGAAGAGGAAGAGGAAACAAGGGAACAATATGGTTGAGAAAGGAGGAGGAGGAAACAAGGGAACAATAACTTTGAGAAAGGAGGAAGAGGAAACAAGGGAACAATAAGTTTGAGAAAGGAGGAAGAGGAAACAAGGGAACAATATGGTTGAGAAAGGAGGAAGAGGAAACAAGGGAACAATAACTTTGAGAAAGGAGGAAGAGGAAGAGGAAACAAGGGAACAATATGGTTGAGAAAGGAGGAAGAGGGAACACGGGAACAATAACTTTGAGAAAGGAGGAAGAGGAAGAGGAAACAAGGGAACAATATGGTTGAGAAAGGAGGAGGAGGAAACAAGGGAACAATAACTTTGAGAAAGGAGGAAGAGGAAACAAGGGAACAATAACTTTGAGAAAGGAGAAAGAGGAAACAAGGGAACAATATGGTTGAGAAAGGAGGAAGAGGAAACAAGGGAACAATAACTTTGAGAAAGGAGGAAGAGGAAACAAGGGAGCAATAACTTTGAGAAAGGAGGAAGAGGAAACAAGGGAACAATAACTTTGAGAAAGGAGGAAGAGGAAGAGGAAACAAGGGAACAATATGGTTGAGAAAGGAGGAAGAGGAAACAAGGGAACAATAACTTTGAGAAAGGAGGAAGAGGAAACAAGGGAGCAATAACTTTGAGAAAGGAGGAAGAGGAAACAAGGGAGCAATAACTTTGAGAATGGAGGAAGAGGAAACAAGGGAACAATATGGTTGAGAAAGGAGGAAGAGGAAACAAGGAAACAATAACTTTGAGAAAAGAGGAAGAGGAAACAAGGGAACAATAAGGTTGAGAAAGGAGGAAGAGGAAGAGGAAACAAGGGAACAATAAGGTTGAGAAAGGAGGAAGAGGAAACAAGGGAACAATATGGTTGAGAAAGGAGGAAGAGGAAGAGGAAACAAGGGAACAATAAGGTTGAGAAAGGAGGAAGAGGGAACACGGGAACAATAACTTTGAGAAAGGAGGAAGAGGAAACAAGGAAACAATAACTTTGAGAAAGGAGGAAGATTGAAATGGCATGAATAAAAGAGGATGGATTAAGAATAAAAAAGAAAAGCTGGATGGATATAACATTTTTAAAAAAGCAAAAAATAAGAGGAGAAAGTGGAGACAAGAGAGATATGGAGATCAAGATTGAATACATTATCCCAAATTGTCCAGTATTAAAGCCAGAACCAGAGAACCAAAATAGTCCTTACTGTCGTTAATGAGAAAGAGTAGGGAGACGAGGAGTAGAATACCGCTCTGGAAAGCTCTCATGGTGATGATGCTGATCCTTCCTTTGTGGTCTCCTTCCCTTTGAGCGATGTGATCACACAATGAAAAGCAGGTTGTTTGCTTCGTGGTCCTTCCCTGGAACGATGGTATTGAACAATGAGAATACGTTGTTTTTTCTCTTGCTGGTCGTTCCCTGGAGAGATGTGATCACACAATGAAAAGCAGGTTGTTTGCTGCTAAACCCCTCTGATCTTAATCCTTTCTTCATCTGCTAACAAGGAGCTAATACCTCATCCTGCCTGCACGGACCAGGAGATTAGCGGTTACTGGTTAGAGGTTAGCGTCTCCAATGGAGGCCTCTGGCTCTGGTAGCGGCTAGGTTAGCTTCTCCACTGGAGGCCTGTGGCTCAGGTAGCGGCTAGGTTAGCTTCTCCACTGGAGACCTATGGCTCAGGTAGCGGCTAGGTTAGCTTCTCCACTGGAGGCCTATGGCTCAGGTAGCGGCTAGGTTAGCTTCTCCACTGGAGACCTATGGCTCTGGTAGCGGCTAGGTTAGCTTCTCCACTGGAGGCCTATGGCTCTGGTAGCGGATAGCCTAGCTTCTCTACTGGAGGCCTATGGCTCTGGTAGAGGCTAGCCTAGCTTCTCCACTGGAGGCCTATGGTTCTGGTAGCGGCTAGGTTAGCTTCTCCACTGGAGGCCTGTGGCTCTGGTAGCGGCTAGGTTAGCTTCTCCACTGGAGGCCTATGGCTCAGGTAGCGGCTAGGTTAGCTTCTCCACTGGAGGCCTATGACTCTGGTAGAGGCTAGGTTAGCTTCTCCACTGGAGGCCTATGGCTCAGGTAGCGGCTAGGTTAGCTTCTCCACTGGAGGCCTATGGCTCAGGTAGCGGCTAGGTTAGCTTCTCCACTGGAGGCCTATGACTCTGGTAGAGGCTAGCCTAGCTTCTCCACTGGAGGCCTATGGCTCAGGTAGCGGCTAGGTTAGCTTCTCCACTGGAGACCTATGGCTCTGGTAGCGGCTAGGTTAGCTTCTCCACTGGAGGCCTATGGCTCTGGTAGCGGATAGCCTAGCTTCTCTACTGGAGGCCTATGGCTCTGGTAGCGGCTAGGCTAGCTTCTCCACTGAAGGCCTGTGGCTCTGGTAGTGGCTAGACTAGCTTCTCCACTGGAGGCCTGTGGCTCTGGTAGAGGCTAGCCTAGCTTCTCCACTGGAGGCCTATGGTTCTGGTAGCGGCTAGGTTAGCTTCTCCACTGGAGGCCTGTGGCTCTGGTAGCGGCTAGGTTAGCTTCTCCACTGGAGGCCTATGGCTCAGGTAGCGGCTAGGTTAGCTTCTCCACTGGAGGCCTATGACTCTGGTAGAGGCTAGGTTAGCTTCTCCACTGGAGGCCTATGGCTCAGGTAGCGGCTAGGTTAGCTTCTCCACTGGAGACCTATGGCTCAGGTAGCGGCTAGGTTAGCTTCTCCACTGGAGGCCTTTGGCTCTGGTAGCGGCTAGGTTAGCTTCTCCACTGGAGGCCTATGGCTCAGGTAGCGGCTAGGTTAGCTTCTCCACTGGAGACCTATGGCTCTGGTAGCGGCTAGGTTAGCTTCTCCACTGGAGGCCTATGGCTCTGGTAGCGGCGATCCTAGTGTCTCCACTGGAGACCTATGGCTCTGGTAGCGGATAGCCTAGCTTCTCTACTGGAGGCCTATGGCTCTGGTAGCGGCTAGGCTAGCTTCTCCACTGAAGGCCTGTGGCTCTGGTAGTGGCTAGACTAGCTTCTCCACTGGAGGCCTGTGGCTCTGGTAGAGGCTAGCCTAGCTTCTCCACTGGAGGCCTATGGTTCTGGTAGCGGCTAGGTTAGCTTCTCCACTGGAGGCCTATGGCTCAGGTAGCGGCTAGGTTAGCTTCTCCACTGGAGACCTATGGCTCAGGTAGCGGCTAGGTTAGCTTCTCCACTGGAGGCCTGTGGCTCTGGTAGCGGCTAGGTTAGCTTCTCCACTGGAGGCCTATGGCTCAGGTAGCGGCTAGGTTAGCTTCTCCACTGGAGACCTATGGCTCAGGTAGCGGCTAGGCTAGCTTCTCCACTGGAGGCCTGTGGCTGTGGTAACGAGCCATGGAATCCACCTCCATATCCCGCACTCTTAGAAAAAAGGGTTCCAAAGGAGTTATTTGGCTGTCCCCATGGGAGAACCTTTTTGGTTCCAAGTAACACCCTTTTGGGTTCCACAAGCCTCTTGTGGAAAGGGTTCTACATGGATCCCAAAACGGTTCTTCCTGGAACCAAAAGGTGTTCTCCTATGGGGACAGCCAAAGAACCCTTTTAGGTTCGAGATACCACCTTTTTTTTTTACAAGAGTGTATTTCCCAGAATTATCATCTGCAGGTAGATTTTTCTGGATTTGTTTCCAAGATCTGTATCGTTGCATGTACATTGATCGATTAACTATTCTTATGCTGTATAAAGATAAATAACAGACATTTCTCTGAACCAATCAAATCTTTTATTTACCGTTACTGGGTGATCCAGTTTAAATGGTTTAGGTAGTCTCCTTTATCAATGTCTATTATCCTGACAGTGATTCAGAAAGGATTCCTATAGGGTCGCTGGCATTAGTGGGTTATATTAGGTTGACGTTGTGTAATAATTCGGGACACGTTGTCTGTTAGAATCATTATGGAACTCAGACCACACTTAGCAGGTTAAACCTGGAGCCTGGCGCACAGTTCACGACGTACGAGATAACAGTTCCATAATTACTGAGAATTAGAGTAGATTTATAGGACTATTGTTCAACCCTTATTGTACACTTTTTAAAATATATTTTAAAAATATATATTCCACCTGGCAATTCAGCTAAGAAGGAATACTTATTTTACAATGACGGCCTACCCAATCACGGCCTGATGTGATGCAGCCTGGATTCGAACCAGGGACTGTAGTGACACCTCTCGCACAGTGGTCTAAGGCGCAGTGCCATCTACCAACTGGTATTTTAAATCTACCAGTTGGTAGATGGCATTCTTTCATTGATCACTATTTTCAGAATTCCGTTCTCTCGATGTATTCTAGTCTGTTCATTAAAATTCTATTTAAAGGCATAACGCATTTAAAGGGATGGCTTAAGTTAAATGTACTGAAAAGGGGGAGGGTTTTCAGTGGTTGAATTAAGACTTATTCCGAGTGCACAAGGGAACCACACCTGCAAAGCCCATTATGCACCTTCATAAAGTAAGATCGAATACCAACTACTAAGAAGTGCGTAGGAGAGGCGTAAGTAGGAGAGGCGTAATTTTGGAAAGGCGTCCGCGAGCTTTCTAGCCTAAGACTTCTTGCATTTATTAAGTTGACTTTTCTGTGACTTTTTTGGGGGGTTGTTTTGGACTTCGGTGAGTTTTTTTTCCGGCTGTTCAGACACACAAACACACAAAAAAATCTGGAGACAAGCTGAAGTTCGGAGCCAAAGTCTACGACCCTTCATAGTTGAATAGTCAACAGTAGGGATTCTTTAATAAGGCTTTGTTGTCATTCAACGAGAGATAATCCATTTTCATGCACATTTCTTTTATTGAAAAATACTGCAACAAACATCTTAGATGTAAAATTATGCGATTAAGATTACTTCAGCAAAAAACGTATGAATTAATGAAAGATTTCTTGAGTTATCTTAGATTCATTCTAAGATGGTGTACAGTATACTGGCTACAGTGTCTCAAAATGGACAAACAGTACTATTTTATCAAGCGAAGGTATTTTAAGGGAGTATGCGAGCTCACTCCTTTGGCTCGGCTAGGCGCCAGACTAACTGAAGCATGCTGACGATTTATGTCGGGATATCGGGCCCTTGGTGAAAGCCACAGGCCTTTTTAAAGGAACTCATTCATCAACCATGTATCTGTCAATAACTAATATAGTCATGGGTGGTATCTCTTCAAATATAGTCATGGGTGGTATCTCTTCAAATATAGTCATGGGTAGTATCTCTACACATATAGTCATGGGTGGTATCTCTACAAATATAGTCATGGGTGGTATCTCTTCAAATATAGTCATGGGTGGTATCTCTACAAATACAGTCATGGGTTCCTCTCTACAAATACAGTCATGGGTCTATCTCTCACATACAGTCATGGTGGTATCTCTAGACATATAGTCATGGGTAGTATCTCTTCAAATACCCATGGGTGGTATCTCTAACAAATACAGTCATGGGTGGTATCTCTACACATATAGTCATGGGTGGTATCTCTTCAAATATAGTCATGGGTGGTATCTCTACACATATAGTCATGGGTAGTATCTCTTCAAATATAGTCATGGGTGGTATCTCTACAAATACAGTCATGAGTGGTATCTCTACAAATAAAGTCATGGGTAGTATCTCTTCAAATATAGTCATGGGTGGTATCTCTACAAATATAGTCATGGGTAGTATCTCTACACATATAGTCATGGGTGGTATCTCTACACATTTAGTCATGGGTGGTATATCTACACATATAGTCATGGGTGGTATCTCTACACATATAGTCAGGCTCTGAATATAGTCATGGGTGGTATCTCTACAATACAGTCATGGGTGGTATCTCTACACATATAGTCATGGGTGGTATCTCTACAAATATAGTCATGGGTAGTATCTCTACACATATAGTCATGCCCAGTCAAAATCTCTACACATTTAGTCATGGTGGAATATCTACACATATAGTCATGGGTGGTATCTCTACACATATAGTCATGGGTGGTATCTCTTCAAGGAATATAGTCATGGGTGGTATCTCTACACATACAGTCATGGGTGGTATCTCTACACATATAGTCATGGGTAGTATCTCTTCAAATATAGTCATGGGTGGTATCTCTACAAATACAGTCATGGGTGGTATCTCTACACATATAGTCATGGGTGGTATCTCTTCAAATATAGTCATGGGTGGTATCTCTACACATATAGTCATGGGTAGTATCTCTACAAATATAGTCATGGGTGGTATCTCTACAAATACAGTCATGGGTGGTATCTCTACACATATAGTCATGGGTGGTATCTCTTCAAATATAGTCATGGGTGGTATCTCTACACATATAGTCATGGGTGGTATCTCTTCAAATATAGTCATGGGTGGTATCTCTACAAATATAGTCATGGGTAGTATCTCTTCAAATATAGTCATGGGTGGTATCTCTACAAATATAGTCATGGGTAGTATCTCTACACATATAGTCATGGGTGGTATCTCTACACATATAGTCATGGGTGGTATATCTACACATATAGTCATGGGTGGTATCTCTACACATACAGTCATGGGTGGTATCTCTACACATATAGTCATGGGTGGTATCTCTACGAATATAGTCATGGGTGGTATCTCTACAAATATAGTCATGGGTGGTATCTCTACACATACAGTCATGGGTGGTATCTCTTCAAATATAGTCATGGGTGGTATCTCTACACATATAGTCATGGGTAGTATCTCTTCAAATATAGTCATGGGTGGTATCTCTACAAATACAGTCATGGGTGGTATCTCTACAAATCAGTAATAATAATAATAATAATAACATGGGTGGTATCTCTACACATACAGTCATGGGTGGTATCTCTACAAATATAGTCATGGGTGGTATCTCTACAAATATAGTCATGGGTGGTATCTCTTCAAATATAGTCATGGGTGGTATCTCTACAAATATAGTCATGGGTGGTATCTCTTCAAATATAGTCATGGGTGGTATCTCTACACATATAGTCATGGGTGGTATCTCTTCAAATATAGTCATGGGTGGTATCTCTACAAATACAGTCATGGGTGGTATCTCTACAAATATAGTCATGGGTGGTATCTCTACAAATATAGTCATGGGTGGTATCTCTACAAATATAGTCATGGTGGTATCTCTACACATATAGTCATGGGTGGTATCTCTACAAATATAGTCATGGGTGGTATCTCTACAAATATAGTCATGGGTGGTATCTCTACACATATAGTCATGGGTGGTATCTCTACAAATATAGTCATGGGTGGTATCTCTACAAATATAGTCATGGGTGGTATCTCTACAAATATAGTCATGGGTGGTATCTCTACAAATATAGTCATGGGTGGTATCTCTACACATACAGTCATGGGTGGTATCTCTACAAATATAGTCATGGGTGGTATCTCTACAAATATAGTCATGGGTGGTATCTCTACAAATATAGTCATGGGTGGTATCTCTACAAATATAGTCATGGGTGGTATCTCTACAAATACAGTCATGGGTGGTATCTCTACACATACAGTCATGGGTGGTATCTCTACAAATATAGTCATGGGTGGTATCTCTACACATATAGTCATGGGTGGTATCTCTTCAAATATAGTCATGGGTGGTATCTCTACAAATATAGTCATGGGTGGTATCTCTACAAATATAGTCATGGGTGGTATCTCTACAAATATAGTCATGGGTGGTATCTCTACAAATACAGTCATGGGTGGTATCTCTACACATACAGTCATGGGTGGTATCTCTACACATATAGTCATGGGTAGTATCTCTTCAAATATAGTCATGGGTGGTATCTCTACAAATACAGTCATGGGTGGTATCTCTACACATATAGTCATGGGTGGTATCTCTTCAAATATAGTCATGGGTGGTATCTCTTCAAATATAGTCATGGGTGGTATCTCTACACATATAGTCATGGGTGGTATCTCTACAAATATAGTCATGGGTGGTATCTCTACAAATACAGTCATGGGTGGTATCTCTACAAATACAGTAATAATAATAATAATAATAACATGGGTGGTATCTCTACAAATACAGTCATGGGTGGTATCTCTACACATATAGTCATGGGTGGTATCTCTACAAATATAGTCATGGGTGGTATCTCTACAAATATAGTCATGGGTAGTATCTCTACAAATATAGTCATGGGTGGTATCTCTACAAATACAGTCATGGGTGGTATCTCTACACATACAGTCATGGGTGGTATCTCTACAAATACAGTCATGGGTGGTATCTCTACAAATACAGTCATGGGTGGTATCTCTACAAATACAGTCATGGGTGGTATCTCTACAAATATAGTCATGGGTGGTATCTCTACAAATACATTACATTTACATTTAAGTCATTTAGCAGACGCTCTATCCAGAGCGACTTACAAATTGGTGCATTCACCTTATGACATCCAATGGAACAGCCACTTTACAATAGTGCATCTAAATCTTTTAAGGGGGGAGGGGGTGAGAAGGATTACTTTATCCTATCCTAGGTCCTTAAAGAGGTGGGGTTTCAGGTGTCTCCGGAAGGTGGTGATTGACTCCGCTGTCCTGGCGTCGTGAGGGAGTGTGTTCCACCATTGGGGAGCCAGAGCAGCGAACAGTTTTGACTGGGCTGAGTAACTCTACTTCCTCAGTGGTAGGGAGGCAAGCAGGCCAGAGGTGGATGAATGCAGTGCCCTTGTTTGGGTGTAGGGCCTGATCAGAGCCTGGAGGTACTGAGGTGGTTCCCCTCACAGCTCCGTGGCAAGCACCATGGTCTTGTAACGGATGCGAGCTTCAACTGGAAGCCAGTGGAGGAGCGGAGGAGCGGGGTGACGTGAGAGAACTTGGGTGGGTTGAACACCAGACGGGCTGCGTAGTATCTGGATGAGTTGTAGGGGTATAATGGCACAGGCAGGAGCCCAGCCATGGGTGCAGTAATCCAGACGGGAGATGACAAGTGCCTGGATTAGGACCTGCGCCGCTTCCTGTGTGAGGCAGGGTCGTACTCTGGGATGTTGTAGAGCATGAACCTACAGGAACGTGCCACCGCCTTGATGTTAGTTGAGAACGACAGGGTGTTGTCCAGGATCACGCAAGGTTCTTAGCGCTCTGGGAGGAGGACACAATGGAGTTGTCAACCGTGATGGCGAGATCATGGAGTCGGGCAGTCCTTCCCCGGGAGGAAGAGCAGCTCCGTCTTGCCGAGGTTCAGCTTGAGGTGGTGATCCGTCATCCACACTGATATGTCTGCCAGACATGCAGAGATGCGATTCGCCACCTGGTCATCAGAAGGGGGAAAGGAGAAGATTAATTGTGTGTCTCTGCATAGCAATGATAGGAGAGACCATGTGAGGTTATGACAGAGCCAAGTGACTTGGTGTATAGCGAGAATAGGAGAGGGCCTAGAACAGAGCCCTGGGGGACACCAGTGGTGAGAGCGCGTGGTGAGGAGACAGATTCTCGCCACGCCACCTGGTAGGAGCGACCTGTCAGGTAGGACGCAATCCAAGCGTGGGCCACGCCGGAGATGCCCAACTCGGAGAGGGTGGAGAGGAGGATCTGATGGTTCACAGTATCGAAGGCAGCCGATAGGTCTAGAAGGATGAGAGCAGAGGAGAGAGAGTTAGCTTTAGCAGTGCGGAGCGCCTCCGTGATACAGAGAAGAGCAGTCTCAGTTGAATGACTAGTCTTGAAACCTGACTGATTTGGATCAAGAAGGTCATTCTGAGAGAGAGAGCTGGCCAAGGACGGCACATTCAAGAGTTTTGGAGAGAAAAGAAAGAAGGGATACTGGTCTGTAGTCATCGGAGGGATCGAGTGTAGGTTTTTTCAGAAGGGGGTGCAACTCTCGCTCTCTTGAAGACGGAAGGGACGTAGCCAGCGGTCAGGGATGAGTTGATGAGCGAGGTGAGGTAAGGGAGGAAGTCTCCGGAAATGGTCTGGAGAAGAGAGGAGGGGATAGGGTCGAGTCAGGTTGTTGGGCGGCCGGCCGTCACAAGACGCGAGATTTCATCTGGAGAGAGAGGGAGAAAGAGGTCAGAGCACAGGGTAGGGCAGTGTGAGCAGAACCAGCGGTGTCGTTTGACTTAGCAAACGAGGATCGGATGTCGTCGACCTTCTTTTCAAAATGGTTGACGAAGTCATCTGCAGAGAGGGAGGAGGGGGGTGAGGATTCAGGAGGGAGGAGAAGGTGGCAAAGAGCTTCCTAGGGTTAGAGGCAGATGCTTGGAATTTAGAGTGGTAGAAAGTGGCTTTAGCTGCAGAGACAGAGGAGGAAAATGTAGAGAGGAGGGAGCGAAAGGATGCCAGGTCCGCAGGGAGGCGAGTTTTCCTCCATTTCCGTCGGCTGCCCGGAGCCCTGTTCTGTGAGCTCGCAATGAGTCGTCGAGCCACGGAGCGGGAGGGGAGGACAGTCATGGAAGATAGGGGACATAGAGAGTCAAAGGATGCAGAAAGGGAGGAGAGGAGGGTTGAGGAGGCAGAATCAGGAGATAGGTTTGAGCAGAGGGAAGAGATGATAGGATGGAAGAGGAGAGAGTAGTCATGGGGAGAGAGAGCGAAGGTTGGGACGGCGCGATACCATCCGAGTAGGGGCAGTGTGGGAAGTGTTGGATGAGAGCGAGAGGGAAAAGGATACAAGGTAGTGGTGGAGACTTGGAGGGGAGTTGCAATGAGGTTAGTGGAAGAACAGCATCTAGTAAAGATGAGGTCGAGCGTATTGCCTGCCTTGTGAGTAGGGGGAAGGTGAGAGGGTGAGGTCAAAAGAGGAAAGGAGGGAAAGAAGGAGGCAGAGAGGAATGAGTCAAAGGTAGACGTGGGGAGGTTAAAGTCGCCCAGAACTGTGAGAGGTGAGCCGTCCTCAGGAAAGGAGCTTATCAAGACATCAAGCTCATTGATGAACTCTCCGAGGGGACCTGGAGGGCGATAAATGATAAGGATGTTAAGCTTGAAAGGGCTGGTAACTGTGACAGCATGAAATTCAAAGGAGGTATCTCTATAGACAGATGGGTAAGGGAGAAAGAGAGAATGACCACTTGGGAGAGATGAGGATCCCGGTGCCACCACCCCGCTGACCAGAAGCTCATGGGTGTGCGAGAACACGTGGGCGGACGAAGAGAGAGCAGTAGGATAGCAGTGTTATCTGTGGTGATCCATGTTTCCGGGTGCCAAGAAGTCGAGGGACTGGAGGGAGGCATAGGCTGAGATGAACTCTGCCTTGTTGGCCGCAGATCGGCAGTTCCAGAGGCTACCGGAGACCTGGAACTCCACGTGGGTCGTGCGCGCTGGGACCACCAGATGGGTGGTATCTCGGCCACGCGGTGGGAGCGTTTGTATGGTCTGTGCAGAGAGGAGATAACAGGGATAGACAGACACATAGTTGACAGGCTACAGAAGAGGCTACGCTAATGCAAGGAGATTGGAATGACAAGTGGACTACACGTCTCGAATGTTCAGAAAGTTATTACAGTCATGGGTGGTATCTCTCTACAAATATAGTCATGGGTGGTATCTCTACTATTCACTCAAAAAGAAAAAGACACCCGGGGAAATATATCCCACCGTTTAATTACATTTTATTCCACTGTAGAGTGAGTGCATTTTATATTTCACTTCAGAGTAGAGTGAAATAATCATTAGTTCACTCTGGCGTATTGTGAATTTCGCCAGTGTTAATTTTCTACTCTGTACAGGGTGACAGAAACATTGTCCAAATGTTAATATTTGGTGTTGATTTCACCCTGTTGAGTGTGAAGGCACATGCACACCGCAAACGTAAAACAATGTGTTGTGAAATAAACATGACATTCACAGCACTGAGAATCCTAGGTGTGTGTGTGTGTGTGTGTGTGTGTGTGTGTGTGTGTGTGTGTGTGTGTGTGTGTGTGTGTGTGTGAGTGTGTGTGTGTGTGTGTGTGTGTGTGTGAGTGTGTGTGTGAGTCATAAATGAGAGAGAGTGTGGGTGGGTGGGTGTGTTGGGTATGCACATTCCCAGCACTGTCTCATGAACATTTACAGTTTGTACACATGTTGTGTGTGTGAGTGTATGTGTGTGTGTGTGTGTGTGTGTGTGTGTGTGTGTGTGTGTGTGTGTGTGTGAGTGTGTGTGTGTGTGTGTGTGTGTGTGCAATTTTCATTTTCCTCCTAGGACTCCATTTTCATATCAGGCGACCCCACGTGGTGTTGCGACCCCTAGGTTGGGAAACGCTGGCCTAATCACTTTGGAGGTGTTTTGTTGTTTTGTTTTTGTTTTGTCAAAGAAGCCACATCCCACGTTTCTATTGTCATCCTTTATTTCACGTTTCACGTTTCAGATGCTGTACACTATAGCTGTGCAGACCTGGGTTCAAATAGTATTAGAAATCAATTCAGTTACATTATCGGTGCTTGATTGATCTTGCCTGGTTTAACAGATTAATAGAATAGTCCCAAAACTGCAAACTCCGCCCATCTAGCACTCAGAACCAACACTCGCCATTTGAACCCGGACGTGTAGCTGTGCGGAGCTCCACCTTGTGAACACATCAATTATAACAGGGACTGTGACAGATTGAATTACTTTATCTACCCTCAGTCCTGATTATTACAGGAATAATTACCGGTCAAACATCCTCAATATTAAAATAAAAATAAATAAAATCCCATCACAGGTTTAGTTTTTTTTTTCCTCCAAGAAAAGATATGACATAAAATTAGGCCTCACAAAGTATCTGCACGATAACACGACCAAGGGAAGCCATTTAAACACAATATTGTATCAAAATGCAGATATATATATATATATATATCTCTATTATAATCATCAACTTCCTACTTACAAAACAAAAAAGACGTTTCTATTTTTCTACTTCCACATGCAGTTCTCTGTGATCAAGTATATTTCTTATTAACTGAACGATTCATTGATTTATTCTATATATATATATATATATGGGTTTCTTTTCCTCTGTGTTTCACTCTCTAGTGTTGAGGAGTTGGAGGAGGGAACCGTCTTTCCCTATCATTTGCTGTCATGGCAACCACATCGCATATCGGTCTATCTTCAATCAATGCACTCACCTTTTCTCTCTATCACGCACACGCTTTCACACACACACACACACACACACACACACACACACACACACACACACACACACACACACACACACACACACACACACACACACACACACACACACACACACACACACACACACACACACACACACCACAACATGTGTACAAACTGTAAATGTGTACATGAGACTGAGTTGCACACTTGTGCATACCCAACACACCACACACACCCCCACACACACGCCCACACACACGCCCACACACACGCCCACACACACCACACTCTCTCTCTCATTTATGATATAGAGTACATTTCAAAACACTCTTTCACCGGATCCCTGATACAGGACATGTTTTGCACATTGGCACATCAAAATGTACTGGGTGAAACAGAAGACAACCATTGACCCTTCCCAATACTCTGGGGGTGCAATGATGCCAGTAGATACATGTACACAGTCAGTCAGTAGTATATTAAATCCAGAAACCACTGTGGCTTCAACTGTCCATCTGCCCATCTGTCCATCTGTCCAGCTGTCCATCTGTCCAGCTGTCCATCTGTCCAGCTGTCCATCTGTCCAGCTGTCCATCTGTCCAACTGCCCATCTGTCCAGCTGTCCAACTGCCCATCTGTCCAGCTGCCCATCTGTCCAGCTGTCCATCTGTCCAACTGTCCAACTGTCCATCTGTCCAACTGCCCATCAGTCCAAAGGGAAGGTTTGGACGTAAAAGAAGAGAAAAAGATGAGGATGTGGTTCTTTCTTCTATACCACTCCTTCCCCCTCAGGCCCTGGAGACATGGACGTATTCAGTGTTGCTAGCTCTTTCCCATCTTGGCGATCAGCTCGTCACAGATCTTGGTCAGTTCTTCAATCTCTTTGTTCTTTAAGGAAGAGAGACAAAACCATGAGGTTAGAGTAATTCTGTGTTCATTTCGTCCCCCCAAAAAATGTGACTAAAATATTCATCAAGCAACAATTTTTCAGTGGCAAATGATGAGACTATAACTGACTAAATAGGCCCAGAAAAAAATGGAATTAAAAACAACCATTATTTTTTATTTCATTTGAATAAAACAAGATGAGACTAAATTACTTCTGTGACTAAAATCTGACTACTAAATGGACTGGACAAGAGTTTTTGGAGAGATTGAGAGCTTTCAGTGATTAGAACAATTAATATATGCACCAGAGATGCGCAGTTCTGGATGGGACACACTCAGCACATCAGCTGGTGAGCTGCAGGGGAGCAAGCGATGAGTGTGGGCTCTGCCTCTAGTTAAACATATCGGGCAGGCGACTATCTTGCTTCCCTGTTACTAACCAATCACCACCAGCCTTCAAGTTAACCTGGTTAAAAAATACAAGCTGCAAGGGCCTCACGAGTGGTGCAGTGGTCTAAGGCTCTGCATTGCAGTGCTAGCTGTGCCACTAGAGATCCTGGTTCGAGTCCAGGCTCTGTCACACCCGGCCGCAACCCGAGAGACCCACTGGGCGGTGCACACTTGGCCCAGCGTAGTCTGGGTCAGGGGATGTTTTTGTCCCATCTAGTGACTCCTACAGTTAACCATTCATTTAGGTTGTGGACCCAGTGACTCAGACTTATTCAAATGACAAAGATGTGACTAACACTTAATGATATTTTAGGCAAAATGAATAAGATAAGACAAAAAGATTGGCACAACTGGGAACCATTACAGTCGGTCATGTTTATTAGGTCTGTAGACTTCTAACTTGCCTTAGGCTTTTGCTCAAAGGGCTAACACAGTCTATTGGCATGCATGACACCTGGCTTCTATTGCATTCTGTCACATACAGATGTAGGATCTTAATTTGAGCCAGTTTTCTACAACTGGAAAATATTCCTGCAACAACAGGAGATGTGAATTATTATGTGGATTATAATGTTTTTGTAGTGCTTGATACATTTTTCGTAAGGGAAAATCAAGGGTAAAACCTCAAAGTGGAAATAACTATCTTTGGAGGCCTATTTAAACCTTAAATACACGACACGTTTCCCATTTCCTGCACTGCAGTAACGCTCTCCTGCAACAGGGTGATCAAATTAAGATCCTTCATCTGTATAATGCAATATCCTGAAGACGTGTGTCTTGCTTAGCCTTTAGCTCAGGGGGCTAACAGGAGACCTCGGTTTGAATCCTGTGTCCGTCACAAATAATGCGTGCATTCTTGGGGCATTTATTGACAAAGCGTGATTATCTAGGACTTCATGGTTGTCCATTAAATCTTATCCATTGTCAGTACCTTCTGCTCAAGAGTTCTCTCCAGTGAGTCCACCTTCATAGTCTCCTTCCTGAGAGAGGCCTGGTACGCTGCTGTCTCCTGACGGGACTTCATCCTCACCTGGGCGATGTCGGAGTTCGCCCTGAGATACACAAACAGGATGTTAGTGTCATGGTGGTCAGAACATACAGGATGTTAGTGTCATGGTGGTCAGAACATACAGGATGTTAGTGTCATGGTGGTCAGAACATACAGGATGTTATTGTCATGGTGGTCAAAACATACAGGATGTTAGTGTCATGGTGGTCAGAACATACAGGATGTTATTGTCATGGTGGTCAAAACATACAGGATGTTATTGTCATGGTGGTCAGAACATACAGGATGTTAGTGTCATGGTGGTCAGAACATACAGGATGTTAGTGTCATGGTGGTCAGAACATACAGGATGTTAGTGTCATGGTGGTCAGAACATACAAGATGTTAGTGTCATGGTGGTAAGAACATACAGGATGTTAGTGTCATGGTGGTTAGAACATACAGGATGTTAGTGTCATGGTGGTCAGAACATACAGGATGTTAGTGTCATGGTGATCAGAACATACAGGATGTTAGTGTCATGGTGGTCAGAACATACAGGATGTTAGTGTCATGGTGGTCAGAACATACAGGATGTTAGTGTCATGGTGGTCAGAACATACAGGATGTTAGTGTCATGGTGGTCAGAACATACAGGATGTTAGTGTCATGGTGGTTAGAACATACAGGATGTTAGTGTCATGGTGGTCAGAACATACAGGATGTTAGTGTCATGGTGGTCAGAACATACAGGATGTTAGTGTCATGGTGGTTAGAACATACAGGATGTTAGTGTCATGGTGATCAGAACATACAGGATGTTAGTGTCATGGTGGTCAGAACATACAGGATGTTAGTGTCATGGTGATCAGAACATACAGGATGTTAGTGTCATGGTGGTCAGAACATACAGGATGTTAGTGTCATGGTGATCAGAACATACAGGATGTTAGTGTCATGGTGATCAGAACATACAGGATGTTAGTGTCATGGTGGTCAGAACATACAGGATGTTAGTGTCATGGTGGTCAGAACATACAGGATGTTAGTGTCATGGTGGTCAGAACATACAGGATGTTAGTGTCATGGTGGTCAGAACATACAGGATGTTAGTGTCATGGTGATCAGAACATACAGGATGTTAGTGTCATGGTGGTCAGAACATACAGGATGTTAGTGTCATGGTGGTCAGAACATACAGGATGTTAGTGTCATGGTGATCAGAACATACAGGATGTTAGTGTCATGGTGGTCACAACATACAGGATGTTAGTGTCATGGTGATCAGAACATACAGGATGTTAGTGTCATGGTGGTCAGAACATACAGGATGTTAGTGTCATGGTGGTCAGAACATACAGGATGTTAGTGTCATGGTGATCATCTGATCACCTCTATCAACAACAAGTAACTGGTTCACAGCTGGTTGAGATTCTATAATATCTGTGGTTGTCTATATCTTTCTGTTTTGATTTAATTCAGTGTATTGAGACAATCCACTATGAATGAAGTTTGACTTGACTCGGTTGAGCACGTATGAGGTCTACCATGCTTTGAATGTCACGGTGAGTGCAACCAGAGTGTGCGAGGTGCACTCACTTGTCTAGTTTCTCCTCGGCGTGGATCTTCAGGGCCTGGTAACGTTGTTCCTCCTTACGGACCCTGGACAGATACTCCTGAGCGCATTTCTTCAGCACCTCCTCATTCTAAGAGACAGGTAAAGGAGAGAGAAAGATAGTTTTCACTTGCAAAGATCCTGTTTTGTGATTGGTCTAATTCTGTTGAATGCACAGATTGGAAGTGTTTCTAGATAAGAGCATCTACTATATCACTAGAAGGTATACAGTAAGCAGACAAACGTCATCGTCGACATTGATGGACAGCCATTAGCAGTGTGTGCGGTAGTAAGATTGGTTGGTGTTTGTGTGTGTCTGTCCATGTGTCTGTGTGTTGGTATGTGTCTCTCTGTGTGTACCCACCTTGCGGTAGCCCTCGAGGACGTCCTTCAGCTTCTCGTAACGTCTGAACAGTTCAGCCAGACTCTTCTCTACAGAGTTGAGGTCTGAAAGAGCCTGGTCCTTCTCTATGATCAGCTGCTGGATGGTGTGGTGAGACAGAGACTTATCCTTCTGCTCATCGTCTGGAGGGAGGGAGGAGAGAGAGAGGAGAAAAGACAGAGAGAGAATAGAGAGAGGAGGAGAGAGAGAGAGAGAGAGAGAGAGAGAGAGAGAGAGGACAGAGTGAGAATAGAGAGAGAGAGGAGAGAGGACAGAGAGAAAATAGACATGAGATGGGAAGGAGGGGGGATAGAGAGAGGGAGAGAGAGAGAGGATATAGATTAGATTTTATTCTTGGTCCTTCACACACAGACACTAACACATTTGCTCATACACATTCTCATACGTAAAAAAGCCCAGCTATACACGCAGACACAGACGGACAGACACGCACACACACTTGCTCATACGCATATCAACATACACAACCCACATGCTTACTTACATACACACACACGAACACACACAGATTAGAAATCACTAAAAGCACAGTAGGTTCCTACAGTAGTTAATGACGCCTGCGTTAGGGACATTTTAGCATGAAGGCGATATTGATCAAGCGTGTATTTCTGGTGTGAAGCGTGCAGACAGAACAAACACTTGAACGATGAGTGAAATGAACGAGATCCAGACTCCGGGAAAGAGCAACACACTGACATTGTAACGTTCCAACCCTATTCGAGCAGTAGTTAATAACGAGTCAGTGAGATTACAGGCTGGGAGAACCAGGGTTACGTTGTGTGGCGAACAGAATACAGTGGTCTTTTATATAACAACGGTGTCTAATTTGACTCGTGTTTTCTGTCCTCAGCTATGGAAAGCTTTGAAAGCCTGTTTGCAGATTAAGAGAGAAATCCCAATGAACTGCACAAGAGACTAAGGGTATATATGCCTTGGGTTATATGTCTAGGCTTACCTGCAGTGGCAGGGCAGCCTAGTGGTTAGAGCGTTGGACTAGCAACCGGAAGGTTGTGAGTTCAAACCCCCGAGCTGACAAGGTACAAATCTGTCGTTCTGCCCCTGAACAGGCAGTTAACCCACTGTTCCTAGGCCGTCATTGAAAATAAGAATGTGTTCTTAACTGACTTGCCTGGTTAAATAAAGGTTAAAAAAAAAAAAATACAAAAATACAGTCGAACACAATGTATCTATTGTATCTATTACTGGAGCCATCCAACTCTGCTGGAGGTCTGCTGGACGTAGAGGGTTTTGTTCCAGCCCAGCAATAACACACCTGATTCAACTTATCAAATGAGTTGACAATCAATTGATCAGGGATCAGTGGAACAACGTTGGTATGCAGTTTTATGTTGTTCATCTGAAATGAGGCTTTAGTAATAACAGACTATAACAGACTGCTCAATTATATATTAATGTTTATACTAACATGTCTAATCTTTACATACCAGTTATCTATTGTTGTTTACACTAACATGTCTAATCTTTACATACCAGTTATATTATTTGTAAATGTTGATGAAAGTGACGAAGTGTCGATTCTTTGATGTGAAGTGTTTAAACTTGTTTAATTTGTTAAAACTATTATTCAAAATTAACTAGTGTCAATGTTGATTCATCACATATCACACTCATGCAATATATAGGGGGAAGGGTTTCTGCCTGTGACGTGTCTGTGTTTCTGTGTGGTATTCTCAAATTAACAATTCGTGTTTTTTTCTAGTTTTAAGATCTCTAATCTGTTTTCATTTGATTGTCACTCTCTCTCAGTATGTCGGCCATGTGAATCCATTTAGCAGTTTATCATATGACCATAGGCCTACAGTATGATGGCAGGCCTTATGGGCATCTGTCATCTGAAGCAGAGAATAGCAGCGAATAAAGCAGAGAATAGCTCAAACTCACACATGGTTTACATGTTGAGCTCTACGTTGTGAATTTAAAACATTAGACAGTGTATATGAGGTGAATCATATATCAGATTGTGTACATGCCTTTTAAGTGCTGACATATACAATTGTTTAGTGCAAATCCAACCCTTGTAATGTAGGTACAGTATGACAATAAGGAGATGAAAGTCAGGCAACAGGAAATTAGCATTACAGCTAACAGTTAAACTACAGGCGATTAGCATTACAGCTAACAGTTAAACTACAGGAGATTAGCATTACAGAGCATTACAGCTAACATGTAGGCTACAGGAAATGAGCATTACAGCTAACAGTTAAATTACTAGCGATTAGCATTACAGCTAACAGTTAAACTACAGGAGATTAGCATTACAGAGCATTACAGCTAACATGTAGGCTACAGGAAATGAGCATTACAGCTAACAGTTAAATTACTAGCGATTAGCATTACAGCTAACAGTTAAACAACAGGAGATTAGCATTACAGAGCATTACAGCTAACATGTAGGCTACAGGAAATGAGCATTACAGCTAACAGTTAAATTACTAGCGATTAGCATTACAGCTAACAGTTAAACAACAGGAGATTAGCATTACAGCTAACATTTTATGACGTTCATTTTGATTTATTGAATTAATTTGCTTGAAAAATTATTCCAGTTGTTCCCATCGATAGACAGTACATGGTTGCTCTATATATCACTGACCCTGAATAAGCTTGCGACTGGGCTAACACAGCTAACCTTTTAGGTCAATAATATGCTGTTTTTATTCAAATTTAGCTGGCTTTATAATCGTGAGAGAAATGTATTAACTAGTAGCTAGCTAGTTAGTTATACCTAGGTAGCTTACAAGTTTAGTTGACTTTTCTTAAAACAAACCTTATTGTTAAACGTTCTAAAATGGTTTGAAAACCAGCGCACTGCAAACGTTCTAAAATGGTTTGAAAACCAGCGCCCTGCAAATGTTCTAAAATGGTTTGAAAACCAGCGCACTGCAAACATTCTAAAATGGTTTGAAAACCAGCGCACTGCAAACGTTCTAAAATGGTTTGAAAACCAGCGCCCTGCAAATGTTCTAAAATGGTTTCAAAACCAGCACACTGCAAACGTTCTAAAATGTTTTGAAAAATAGTGCACTGCAAACGTTCTAAAATTGTTTAAGAAGCAGCGCACTGCAAACGTTCTAAAATGGTTTGAAAACCCGTGGTTGTTTTGTTGTCACGTTTAGTCTTTACTACGGCACTCGGAGGAACAAGGCATTTGATTGGTTTGACGTGTTGCGAGGGTTCACTGATTTACATCAGGTTCCGACCCCTCTTTAGCTGATTTATACCACGAAACCTCCGACGAAGCTATGGTTGAACTATTTAATACTGCTCACGTACGATCTTCAAGGACCTATACGCAACAAACATGGACAGTGTGTGTGTGTGTGTGTGTGTGTGTGTGTGTGTGTGTGTGTGTGTGTGTGTGTGTGTGTGTTAGGGAGAGAGAGAGTTAAAGGTTCCTGCTGTGTACTTCAGGGGAAGAAAGAACAAAAAGGTCCCGCTTTACATAGTGTCCTATGTGAATGTCTTGCTTATGGAACTCTGGTGTAGAACCTAACAAAGGTACACTTTCACCAGTTAGCTCACAGAGAAGTCTGGACAAAAATAAAAGACAACAGAAATGGGAAGATGAATGTCACTTCTATCTCTCTCTGACAGATGGATGTGATCTGAAGACACAAACAACTAACGGGGCAGAGTCCTCGATTACTCACCTGGCAGCCCTGTTACACAATAGGAGCAGCAGAACACAAAAGAAGGAGTTGTGTTATCAAGCTGGGAGGGCAGCAGGACACATGGGTTGGAGTCAATCCGTTTCAAATCTAATTTTAATTCAAACGTGTCTCATAAACCAGGTTTCCATCCAATTGGCGACAGATTTGCATACGAATATTCTAAAATCTATATTAATAAAAATGTGCATAGTTCCCCCACCAGAGATGAGTTTCCCATCAAGTTGACTTGTTGCGGATAAAAGTCCGTACCGAATTAAAAAATATCAGTTAAATGGGTTTCCATATAGTTCTACTGAGCTACAGCCATATATTTATTTATTTTGCTCCTTTGCACCCCAGTATCTCTACCTGCACATTCATCTTCTGCCGATCTACCATTCCAGTGTTTAATTGCTATATTGTAATTACTTCGCCACCATGGCCTATTTATTTCCTTAACTTACCTCATTTACACTCACTGTATATAGACTTTTTGTTTTATTTTGTTCTACTGTATTATTGACTGTATGTTTTGTTTATTCCATGTGTAACTGTGTTGTTGTATGTGTCGAATTGCTACGCTTTATCTTGGCCAGGTCGCAGTTGCAAATGAGAACTTGTTCTCAACTAGCCTACCTGTTTAAATAAAGGTGAAATATATATATATATATATATTTTAAATATGTCATTACAGGTGAAAATTGAAAAACAGGGTCCGATCCTTAAGAGGTTTTAAATGTGTTTCCATATAATTTTCAACTCTACTGCTGGTTTCCATTATATAGTGAATGTGCCCCCTCCGGTATTGGCAGGTGTGCTTGAGCCAACAGTTCTCAGATACGATGTGGGTAAACTAGTCTACATGATGAGATTACTACGGACAAAAGAGCGAGATTATTTTCATTTGTCAAAATGGCAGCCAAGCATCGATCATCGTGTCACCATGAATAAGAACCTGGATATTTATTGTAAATCAGCATCAAACTCGTCACCGTAAACTTTCACCCCCCTGTGAAGTTCATCATAACTTGTTTCATCTGTAGCCTAATAAACTGCATGGTTTCCTGAGTCCTAGTGGGACGACCACACAACACATCTGTAGTCTAATAAACTGCATGGTTTCCTGAGTCGTAGTGGGACGACCACACAACACATCTGTAGTCTAATAAACTGCATGGTTTCCTGAGTCGTAGTGGGACGACCACACAACAGATCATGTCATGACTCCAAGTTTACTTCCATATGACGGTTATTGTATCAACAGTCGTGCATAAAATAGTTTCCACCACCATTTATCGTATCATTTATTTTACTAACTTTGGTTTGACAAAATTTTGAAAGTTCACCGAATTAATTACATTTATTTAATTAATTAAATCATTTCCATTTCTAGCGTAATTTATTTTACAGACACAAAAAAGATCCTGTCTTGTCTCGAGTATTTTGTTTTGTTGACATTTGGAAAGTTTACCGACAAAATGTGTTGTTTTCATGAATTTGTTTTTATCTGACGTACTTTACTCACGTAAAAAAGGTTGTCGGAAACTTGCTTATAGAGACAAATGTAGGAAAACTGTCATTTACAGTTACTTCTTGGATTGACAGAACTGAATGAGAATTGACCCCAACCCTGCAGGACACGTGAGAGAGCAGTAGCCGTGGTAGAACAAAACATGTCGGCTATAACTCCTTTAAGCGAGAGTGTTGAGTGTTGGGTTGGGGTCATTTTCAATTTGATCCATTTCGTGAAGTAACCTGAAATTCCAATTCTAACTGTTTTCTCATAGAGAAGCATTCTGGACAATTGGAATTGGAATGTCTGTTAAACTTCCTGGATTGATTGAAGTTGACCCCATATCCCTGACGCAATATGAACAATGGGAAATCTTATTAAAAAACTAAAATCAGAGCAGAGCTTCAGAAATGTTTCAGAGGTGGGAAAGGGAGAAGTGAACGAGAGTAGTGAGATAAAAAAGGACAACGAGTGAATCTTTGTGGGTTTGATCTGGAAGATAATAGTGAGGCTGGAAAGCGTAGGCCATTGAATTATTGTCATACAATACAAAAAAACTGAAAGGTTTTGATGTGCAAGGTGGAAACACACTGTAGCTTGCATCACGTGGATTCATCTTTAAAAATGATGAATTGGGGAACGTAAGATGTTTTTGCTAATTATTAACATACTGAACAACAAACCACATATTGGTATAGCAATCATGTACGGTATAAAACCCAGGTGCCATGCTGGGGTTGGTAGATTTATGTATGAGACACTACACAGAGAAACACTCACCAATCATCTGTGCAATGGTCTTCTCATACTCTGCCACGATTCTCCTGTGAGCCACAGACGGGCAAAGATTATTTATAAACAGACAAATATTCCAGTGTTTGTTCTTTATACATGTAGAACGTTTCTTAAAGGCACACAGACAGGAAGTAATGTGTCAAAACACCAATCATGTGCTTTCTTCACAGAGGCAATCACGCACAGTGTTGTCACCCACAAGTGTGAGGTGGACGATGCTATCTTTAAAACTTCATAAAAATAGCCTCGTCCACCTGTCTAAATCTGCCTTGGCTTTGTTTTCAATGCTACTGACTCCATTTCTCTCTCTCTCTCTCTCTCTCTCTCCCTCTCTCTCTCTCTCTCTCTCTCCCCCTGTCTCTCTCTCTCTCTCTCTCTCTCTCTCTCTCTCTCTCTCTCTCTCTCTCTCTCTCTCTCTCTCTCTCTCTCTCTCTCTCTCTCTCTCTCTCTCTCTCTCTCTCTCTCTCTCTCTCTCTCTCTGTGGCAATGCATTCAGTAAACGATATTGACATGGAAAGTAAACACTTCCATTGTCAAAGTAAGCACATAACACCGATAGTCCAACAGAAATATAAGAGACAGTAAGTATTAAAGTGATAACAATGACAACGAGAATGTTAATCATATTAACTCCCCCTCTCTCTCTCCCCTTCTCTCTCTCTCTCTCTCCCCCCTCCCCTGTCTCTGTCTCTCTCTCCCCCTTCCCTCTCTCTCTCTCTCTCTCTCTCTCTCAATCCCCCTTCTCTCTCTCTCTCCCCTCCCTCTGTCTCTGTCTCTCTCTCTCCCCCTTTCCTCTCTCTCTCTCTATTTTCTCTCTCTCTCTTTTTCTCTCTCTTTTTTCTCTCTCTCTCTCTCTCTCTCTTTCAATCCCCCTTCTCTCTCTCTCTCCCCTCCCTCTGTCTCTGTCTCTCTCTCTCCCCCTTTCTCTCTCTCTCTCTCTATTTTTCTCTCTCTCTCTCTCTCTCTCTCTCTCTCTCTCTCTCTCTCTCTCTCTCTCTCTCTCTCTCTCTCTCTCTCTCTCTCTCTCTCTCTCTCTCTCTCTCTCTCTCTCTCTCTCTCTCTCTCTCTCTCTCTCTCTCTCTCTCTCTCTCTCTCTCTCTCTCTCTGCCTATGACAATGCTGCTTGTTTGGGGTTGCCAGAGAGTGGGTAGATTAGCCGGGCCTCCCCTCTTAGCTACTTAACCCTCCTTATCCCAATCAGCCTAATGATATAAGCCTATAGGCTCTCCTAGCCAGCTGCATCTCCACCCTATCCCAATCCACCTCCCCAAAACCCTACCACCACCCCAACCCTCCACCCTAAAACCACAACACCCCAAACCACCACCCCAAAACCTGAACAACCCCAAATTCTAATATCCCATAACTCTTTACATGAATGCGGAAGATTTCTTAACAAAGGGACCAACTGGTAACCAACGTCTCTGGTCCCATGAACCTGTCCTTCGTTATCTTCAACCAAGCAGACGGACTGACGGGTGATCAACTCACCTCATCTCCAGCACTTCCTGTCGACTGTCCTCGTACTTCCTCTGCCACTCCAGTACCTCCTTCTCCTTGGACACGATCTGAAAGGTAGGATGAATAGGACTTAGGTACACATCACATGAAGAACTGTGAAGACATCAGGCCGTAGTGTTTATATTTACATCTGTATACAAAAAAAAATGCATGTGTTTTTATCTATATAATCTGCATTTGTATTGACTATACTGTTTGAATGTCAACCTGTTCCTCCAATACTGTCATACAGTAAACTTCCCACAATGGATATGAACTTGACAGTAGTGAGTGGTTTGGGTGTAGGTCTAGAGGGGTACCTCTTCTCGTGCGATGCCCAGGGAGTGCTCCATGTCTTTGGGTGGATAGGCGCTCTCCCTCTCCCCCTCTCCGTAGCCCGCTGTCCGGGTGTAGAGAGAACTCTTGGTATCCGCGCAGTCCCTGTCCAGTGTTGATGACATCACTTCTCTGTCTCTCTGCTGCTCGCCGAAGCCAGGTCAGGGGAGAGGAGGAGGAGGAGGAGGAGGAGGAAGAGGAGGAAGAAGAGAAGGGGGAGAGACACAGGAACAGACCGTTAGTTAGGTATCTGGTTGATCTAATGGTGACAGAAAACTAGAGTTGTGTTCTGGAAGCTTTCCCAGAAACCCCAGTTGGAAGATTGTGGAATCCTCCATCCAGAATTTCTGGAAAACCTGGGAAAGTTACCTGCACTTTAAACCCCTAAAGACAATTCACACTCTTTGGAGGATCCTGAACCAAACCAAGCCACAAGGCTGCATCATATCGGATCAGAAAGATGCCCCAAACCAAGATGCTCTACACCAAGATACCCCAAACCACGGCCAAACTCAATATGCAAAATGATGCAGCCTCTGTAATGATGCTCTTGGAGACTTAGGCAGCTGGTAGCAACATGTTTGGATGGAGCAGTCCTCAATGCCAGTGATTGGCTGATGCTGCAACAGCTTGGCTGTAATTGGGTCTAGGCAGGGGAAAGAGGCGGGATATATCTATTGATGGATGAATGCTGCATGATATTGGAGAGGGACAGGGATAGGTAGTAGCACAATGTTAGTGTCATGAATCATGTGACTAAGCGCATCACAATGTCAGAGGAAGCTGTTATGATTTTGATAGGTGTAAAAGGTCCTGTGTAAAACACTTGATTTCCAATCTGACCTGGAACCAGTTTTAAATTAATACGTCTAACTTCCACTGCCCACAGGTTAGAGTAACTGACAGGGAGGCAGGGTAGCCTAGTGGTTAGAGTGTAGAGGCGGCAGGTAGCCTAGTGGTTAGAGTGTAGAGGCGGCAGGTAGCCTAGTGGTTCGAGTGTAGAGGCGGCAGGTAGCCTAGTGGTTAGAGCGTTGGGCTAGTGACCGGAAGGTTGCAAATTCAAATCCCCGAGCAGACAAGGTACAAATCTGTCGTTCTGCCCCTGAACAAGGCAGTTAACCCACTGTTCCTAGGCTGTCATTGAAACTAAGAATCTGTTCTTAACTGACTTGCCTAAGTAAAATAAAGGTTAAAAGAAATTGACAGGGTTTTCCATATTAGACAAGTTCAGTAGCGCTTGGTCCCATACAGCAGGGCATCAGAAAATCAACTTGGATATCTTTACTGTAATAAACAAAGACGTAAAAATAAAAAAAATCTTTAAAAAACATTAGCTAGTCACATGATATGTCTGAACACAGACTCTTAACACAGAATCTGATTATGACATCATAACCCAGAATCTGATCATGGAGTTGCCTCCCCCCAAAACAGCCGTGGATGGTTTAATCCTCCCTGTGGGGGATTGGGGCCTCATGGGGGTGTAGGAGATGTAAAGCTCCACTAATACAGTAGTCCTAGAGAGATGTGTTGGGTCTAGCTGCAGCATTTAACCACTAATACCTTTCTTATTCTATTGTATGATATTATAACACTGGCTCTACTGCTTAAGGTCCATAGGGACAACCTGTAGCAGTTGTAAGGATAAGCAGGTCCAAGAAGACTTGGTAGTCTTAGGGATTGGACCTCAGCCCCCAAGACAGCCACCAACTG
The DNA here is from genome assembly GCF_023373465.1 of Oncorhynchus keta. Lineage (NCBI taxonomy): Eukaryota > Metazoa > Chordata > Actinopteri > Salmoniformes > Salmonidae > Oncorhynchus > Oncorhynchus keta. Next base: position 27,939,331 of record NC_068423.1, read on the forward strand.
CGCTAGCCAACATACTGTAGAGGCAAAGACTGGATTTGATTAGTATCCCCATTAACTGAGGCCTTGATGACAGCTAGTATTCCTAAGGATTGGCTCAGTCAACCTGCCACAACACTGGGTAAGCAGCCCACTCTGTCCCGATTGAAATAATGAACATCCAGGTACATCCTTTGGACAGGATACTAGTCTATCTCTGGGCCTTCCCCATATCCATCCCCTTAGTGCCAAGTAGAGATCCCCTTAACCATCCCATCCCCTTGCCAGTGAGACCAAGTAGAGACCTTAACCATCCCCTTAGTGCCTTAACCATCCCCTTAGTAGAGACCTTAACCATCCCCTTAGTGCCAAGTAGAGACCTTAACCATCCCCTTAGTGCCAAGTAGAGACCTTACCCCATATCCATCCCCTTAGTGCCAAGTAGAGACCTTAACCATCCCCTTAGTGCCAAGTAGAGACCTTAACCATCCCCTTAGTGCCAAGTAGAGACCTTAACCATCCCCTTAGTGCCAAGTAGAGACCTTAACCATCCCCTTAGTGCCAAGTAGAGACCTTAACCATCCCCTTAACCATCCCCTTAGTGCCAAGTAGAGACCTTAACCATCCCCTTAGTGCCAAGTAGAGACCTTAACCCATATCCATCCCCTTAGTGCCAAGTAGAGACCTTAACCATCCCCTTAGTGCCAAGTAGAGACCTTACCCCATATCCATCCCCTTAGTGTCAAGTAGAGACCTAACCCCATATCCATCCCCTTAGTGTCAAGTAGAGACCTTAACCCATATCCATCCCCTTAGTGTCAAGTAGACCTTAACCACCCCTTAGTGCCAAGTAGAGACCTTAACATCCCCTTAGTGCCAAGTAGAGACCTGCCAATCCCCTTAGTGCCAAGTAGAGACCGTATATCCCCCCTTTGTGCCATCCATCCCCTTAGTGTCAAGTAGAGACCTAACCCCTATGTCATCCATCCCCATCCTCTTAGTGCCAAGTAGAGACCTTACCCCATATCCATCCCCTTAGTGTCAAGTAGAGACCTTAACCCATATCCATCCCCTTAGTGCCAAGTAGAGACCTTAACCCATATCCATCCCCTTAGTGCCAAGTAGAGACCTTAACCCATATCCATCCCCTTAGTGCCAAGTGGAGACCTAACCCCATATCCATCCCCTTAGTGCCAAGTAGAGACCTAACCCCATATCCATCCCCTGATCGGTGTCCCTTCCCACGGGACGGTTGAGCTAACGCAGGCTAATGTGATTAGCATTGTGAAGCACCTGAGTGACTTGGGTGAGCAATTACGCAGGTACTTTCCCGAAACGGATGACTCGAACAACTGGATTCGTTATCCCTTTCATGCCCTGCCTCCAGTCCACTTACCGATATCTGAACAAGAGAGCCTCATCGAAATTGCAACAAGGGGTTCTGTGAAAATGTAATTTAATCAGAAGCCACTGCCAGATTTCTGGATAGGGCTGCCGCTCAGAGTATCCTGCCTTGGCAAATCGCGCTGTTAAGACACCGATGACCTTTACAACCACGTACCTATGTGAGAGTGGATTCTCGGCCCTCACTGGCATGAAAACTAAATACAGGCACAGACTGTGTGTAGAAATGATTTAAGACTGAGACTCTCTCCAATATAACCCAACACTGCAGAGTTATGTGCATCCTTTCAAACACACCCTTCTCATTAACCTGTGGTGAGTTATTCACTATTTTAGATGAACAAATAAGGTTTTATATGTAAGCTGGTTAAATAAAGAGCAAAATGATTGATTATTATTATTATATTATTATTTGTGCCCTGGTCCTATAAGAGCTCTTTGTCACTTCCCACGAGCCGGGTTGTGACAAAAACTCACACTCATTCTTCTGTTTAATAAATGTATCGTAAAGTGTGTGTGTGGCAGGCTTACAATGATGGCAAGAAACAACATTAGAGATTGCGCTGACCCTGGGGCTAGAGGGGGTACAGCTGACCCTGGAGCTAGAGGGGGTACAGCTGACCCTGGTTGTCACGCCCTGACCATAGTTTGCTTTGTATGTTTCTATGTTTTGTTTGGTCAGGGTGTGATCTGAGTGGACATTCTATGTTGTATGTCTAGTTTGTCTGTTTCTGTGTTTGGCCTGATATGGTTCTCAATCAGAGGCAGGTGTTTGTCGTTGTCTCTGATTGGGAACCATATTTAGGTAGCCTGTTTTGTCATTGTGGGTGATTGTCTATGTTAGTTGCTTGTGTCAGCACAGTTCTTATAGCTTCACGGTCGTTTATTGTTTTGTATTCAGTGTTCAGTGCTTTCTTTAATTAAAATATCATCATGAACACATACCACGCTTCATGACCCTGGTGCTAGAGGGGGTACACAGCTCGAGGTTGAATGTTTGGGAACCACGGTAGTAAATCACTCCATTCTTGTGGGCCGGCTAAGGACTATTGGTGTCTCTAAGGAGTATTGATGTCTCTGAGGGATCTTTGGCCTGGTTAACCTGCTAACCAACTCAAAGAGTGCAGTGTATAAAGTCAGAACATCTGAAGCCTCAGCCTCTGCCTCTCAGTAAGGGAGTACCCCAAGGCTCGATCCTAGACCCCACGCTCTTCTCAATTTACATCAACATCTGAGCAGTAGGATGCTCTCTCCTCCATTTATATTCAGATGATACAGTCTTATACTCAGCTGGCCCCTCCCAGGATTGTGTGTTAAACACTATACAACAAGTCTTTCTTAGTTTCCAACAAGCTTTCTCTGCCCTTAACCTTGTTCTGAACACCTCCAAAACAAAGGTCATGTGGTTTGGTAAGAAGAATGCCCCTCTCCCCACCGGTGTTATTACTACCTCTGAGGGTTTAGAGCTTGAGGTAGTCACCTCATACAAGTACTGGGGAGTTTGGGTAGAAGGTACACTGTCCTTCTCTCAGCACATATAAAAGCTGCAGGCTAAAGTTAAATCTGGACTTGGTTTCCTCTATCACAATTGCTCCTTTCACCCCAGCTGCCAAACTATTTTTATATTTTTTATTTAACCTTTATTTAACTAGGCAAGTCAGCTAAGAACAAATTCTTATTTACAGTGATGGCCTACCCCGGCCAAACCTTAACCTGGACGATGCTGGGCCAGTTGTGATACAGCCTGGAATCGAACCAAGGTCTGTAGTGACACCTCTAGCACTGAGATGCAGTGCCTTAAACGGCTGCGCCACTCGGGAGATCTGATTAACCCTGATTCAGATGACCAACCTACACATGCTAAATTACGGAGACGTCATTTATAGATCGGCAGGTAAGGGTGCTCTCGAGCGACTAGATGTTCTTTACCATTCGGCCATTAGATTTTCCACCAATGCTCCTTATAGGACACATCACTGCACTCTATACTCCTCTGTAAACTGGTCATTTCTGTATACCCGTCGCAAGACCCACTGGTTGATGCTTATTTATAAAACCCTCTTAGGCCTCACTCCCCCCTATCTGAGATACCTACTGCAGCCGTCATCATTGGTGTCTCTATGGGTAGCCTAGTGGTTAGAGCATTGGACTAGTAACCGAAAGGTTGCAAGTTGATATCCCCGAGCTGACAAGGTACAAATCTGTCATCCTGCCCCTGAACAGGCAGTTAACCCCACTGTTCCTAGGCCGTCATTGAAAATAAGAATCTGTTCCTTAACTGACTTGCCTGGTTAAATAATGGTAAAATAAAAAAAATAAACATACAACACCCGTTCTGCCAGTCACATTCTGTTAAAGGTCCCCAAAGCACACACATCCCTGGGTCTCTCCTCTATTCAGTTCGCTGCAGATAGCGACTGTAACGAGCTTCAAACTGGACAGTTTTATCTCCATCTCTTCATTCAGTATTCATGCTAAATTGTAATTATTTGTACTATTATGTATTGCCTTACCTCCCTACTCTTCTACATTTTCACACACTGTACATAGATCTTTGGTTTTTATTTTCTATTGTGTTATTGACTGTACATTTGTACATTTGTGTAACTCTGTGTTGTTGTTGTTGTTGTTGTTGTTGCTGTTGCACTGCTTTTCTCAACTGGTTAAATAAAGGTGAAAGGACACTCTTACTGACAGTTGGTGGCTGGTTCACCTGATGTATTTTTGTCTCTACCTTCTTGTCTTTGTGCTGTTGTCTGGGCCAAATAATGTTTGTACCATGTTTTGTGCTGCTACCATGTTGTTGTCATGTTGTGTTGCTACCATGCTGTGTCATGTCTGCCATGCTATGTCTGTTTGTTGTTTTGTGTTGCTACTCATGTTGTTGTCTCTCTTTATGTATTTGTGGTGTCTCATGCTCTCTTTATGTTGTTGTTCTCTCTTTAGGTGTTGTGATGTATTGTGTCTCTCTTTATGTAGTGTTGTGTTGTCTCTCTTTATGTTTCTGTCTCTCTTTATGTAGTGTTGTGGTGTCTCTCTTTATGTAGTGTTGTGGTGTCTCTCTTTATGTAGTGTTGTGGTGTCTCTCTTTATGTAGTTTTGTGGTGTCTCTTTATGTAGTGTTGTGGTGTCTTTTTATGTAGTGTTGTGGTGTCTCTCTTTATGTAGTTTTGTGGTGTCTCTCTTTATGTAGTGTTGTGGTGTCTCTCTTTATGTAGTGTTGTGGTGTCTCTCTTTATGTAGTGTTGTGGTGTCTCTCTTTATGTAGTTTGTGATGTGTGGTGTTGTGGTGTCTCTCTTTATGTAGTGTTGTGATGTCTCTCTTTATGTAGTGTTGTGTTGTCTCTCTTTATATAGTGTTGTGGTGTCTCTCTTTATGTAGTGTTGTGGTGTCTCTCTTTATGTAGTGTTGTGTTGTCTCTCTTTATGTAGTGTCTTTCTGCTGTTGTCTGTGTCTCTTTCTGTGTTGTGGTGTCTCTCTTTATGTAGTTTTGTGGTGTCTCTCTTTATGTAGTGTTGTGGTGTCTCTCTTTGTTGTTGTGTCTCTCTCTATGTAGTGTTGTGGTGTCTCTCTTTATGTAGTGTTGTGGTGTCTCTCTTTATGTAGTGTTGTGGTGTCTCTCTTTATGTAGTGTTTGTGTCTCTCTTTATGTAGTTTTGTGGTCTCTCTTTATGTAGTGTTGTGATGTCTCTCTTTATGTAGTGTTGTGTTGTCTCTCTTTATATAGTGTTGTGGTGTCTCTCTTTATGTAGTGTTGTGGTGTCTCTCTTTATGTAGTGTTGTGATCTCTTTATGTAGTGTTGTAGTGTCTCTATGTAGTGTTGTCTCTATGTAGTGTTGTTGTGTCTCTCTCTACGTAGTGTTGTTGTGTCTCTCTCTATGTAGTGTTGTGGTGTCTATGTAGTGTTGTGGTGTTTCTATGTAGTGTTGTGGTGTCTCTACGTAGTGTTGTGGTGTCTCTCTGTAGTGTTTTGGTTTCTCTATGTAGTGTTGTGGTGTCTCTATGTAGTGTTGTGGTGTCTCTATGTAGTGTTGTGGTGTCTCTACGTAGTGTTGTGGTGTCTCTCTGTAGTGTTGTGGTGTCTATATGTAGTGTTGTGGTGTCTATATGTAGTGTTGTGGTGTCTATATGTAGTGTTGTGTTGTCTCTATGTAGTGTTGTGGTGTCTCTATGTAGTGTTGTGGTGTCTCTATGTAGTGTTGTGGTGTCTCTATGTAGTGTTGTGGTGTCTCTACGTAGTGTTGTGGTGTCTCTATGCAGTGTTGTGGTGTCTCTATGTAGTGTTGTGGTGTCTCTATGTAGTGTTGTGGTGTCTCTACGTAGTGTTGTGTTGTCTCTATGTAGTGTTGTGGTGTCTCTATGTAGTGTTGTGGTGTCTCTACGTAGTGTTCTGGTGTCTCTATGTAGTGTTGTGGTGTCTATGTAGTGTTGTGGTGTTTCTATGTAGTGTTGTGGTGTCTCTACGTAGTGTTGTGGTGTCTCTATGTAGTGTTGTGGTGTCTCTATGTAGTGTTGTGGTGTCTCTATGTAGTGTTGTGGTGTCTCTACGTAGTGTTGTGGTGTCTCTATGTAGTGTTGTGGTGTCTATACGTAGTGTTGTGGTGTCTCTATGTAGTGTTGTGGTGTCTCTCTGTAGTGTTGTGGTGTCTATGTAGTGTTGTGGTTTCTCTATGTAGTGTTGTGGTTTCTCTATGTAGTGTTGTGGTGTCTCTATGTAGTGTTGTGGTGTCTCTATGTAGTGTTGTGGTGTCTCTACGTAGTGTTGTGGTGTCTCTATGTAGTGTTCTGGTGTCTCTATGTAGTGTTGTGGTGTCTCTATGTAGTGTTGTGGTGTCTCTATGTAGTGTTGTGGTGTCTCTATGTAGTGTTGTGGTGTCTCTATGTAGTGTTCTGGTGTCTCTATGTAGTGTTGTGGTGTCTCTCTGTAGTGTTCTGGTGTCTCTATGTAGTGTTGTGGTGTCTCTATGTAGTGTTCTGGTGTCTCTATGTAGTGTTGTGGTGTCTCTATGTAGTGTTCTGGTGTCTCTCTTGTCGTGATGTGTATTATGTCCTGTATTTTAATCCCAGCCCCGTCCCCATAGGAGGCCTTACGCCTTTTGGTAGGCCGTCATTGTAAAGAATGTGTTCTTAACTGACTTGCCTAGTTAAGTAAAGATGAAATAAAAAATGTAAATAAAATGTTAGACAGTTTCTCCTGGCCCATAGACTACTTTCAGGGCTAGGAACCATCTAACATCAAGATGTTACATCATGCACCTTTCCTTAACCTGAAACAACATTGTGGTGACCCCAGACCTACCCAACGGCCCTATCTCCTGACTAGTCCTACCCAACGGACCTATCTCCTGACTAGTCCTACCCAACGGCCCTATCTCCTGACTAGTCCTACCCAACGGCCCTATCTCCTGACTAGTCCTACCCAACGGCCCTATCTCCTGACTAGTCCTACCCAACGGACCTATCTCCTGACTAGTCCTACCCAACGGACCTATCTCCTGACTAGTCCTACCCAACGGACCTATCTCCTGACTAGTCCTACCCAACGGCCCTATCTCCTGACTAGTCCTACCCAACGGACCTATCTCCTGACTAGTCCTACCCAACTGCCCTATCTCCTGACTAGTCCTACCCAACGGCCCTATCTCCTGACTAGTCCTACCCAACGGACCTATCTCCTGACTAGTCCTACCCAACTGCCCTATCTCCTGACTAGTTCTACCCAACGGCCCTATCTCCTGACTAGTCCTACCCAACGGCCCTATCTCCTGACTAGTCCTACCCAACGGCCCTATCTCCTGACTAGTCCTACCCAACGGCCCTATCTCCTGACTAGTCCTACCCAACAGACCAATCTCCTGACTAGTCCTACCCAACGGCCCTATCTCCTGACTAGTCCTATCCAACGGACCTATCTCCTGACTAGTCCTACTCAACGGACCTATCTCCTGACTAGTCCTACACAACAGCCCTATCTCCTGACTAGTCCTACCCAACGGCCCTATCTCCTGACTAGTCCTACCCAACGGCCCTATCACCTGACTAGTCCTACCCAACGGACCTCCTGACTAGTCCTACCCAACGGACCTATCTCCTGACTAGTCCTACCCAACGGCCCTATCTCCTGACTAGTCCTACCCAACGGACCTCCTGACTAGTCCTACAAAGTCAGTCAGTCAGAAAACAGGAATGTGAGATTACAGATAAAAGGCTCAAGAGTCGCTGATCGTCCTGCTTCACTCTCCCCCGTCAGATTGAGGAATGAGGAGGGTCACAAAATACTGGTTACTCTCCCAAAATTCCCAGGTCACGTCAGTGTTAATGGAAGCCTCTCCTGTTCGGGCCGGTAGCCGACATGCTCAGGCCGGTAGCCGACATGTTTGATACACAGCCAAGAAAAGAAAAGGCCCAGCACTCTTTAAGTTAATTGGTTCAGGAGATTGGAGGTCAGGGTCTGGAAGCCGTGTTAGTGATGTCACACGGGGAAAAAAGGGGAGGGGGCAGAGACGGTTGATGTTGCTGTTATTGTTTAGTAATGGCCATGGGTTCACACACACACACAATGGTGTGACTAGAGGGGGAGCCAGGCTGAGACACACTCATGCTGCTCACACACACACACACACACACACAAGCACACACAGAGAGAGAGAGCAGGTACAGGTGCAGGCTGGCTCAGCTCAGTACCTGGGGGGTGACAGTGGAGAGGGAGGGGCTGTCTGAGATGTATTTGGCTACCTGAAGAGCCTCTATCCTCAGAGCAGCTAGAACCAGTTCCTCCTGAGACCGCAGGTAAGAGTGAGGAAGAGAGAGGAAGGGGTGGAGGAGAGGGGTAGAGAGAGAGGGAGGGAAGAAGAGAGAGGAAGGGGGATGGGAGGAGGTGGGGGGGGTGTTGCGGGAGGGTGGAGGAAAGGGGCAGGGGGGGAGACATACAGAACCAGAGGTTGAGTTACACACAACTAGGCTACTTACTTCTCACTTATAGTACCCACTCTCACCTACAATACCCACATTCTCACCTACAGTACCCACACTCACCTACAGTACCCACACTCTCGCCTACAGAACCCACTCTCACATACAGTACCCACTCTCAACAACAGTACCCACTCTCACCTACAGTACCCACATTCTCACCTACAGTACCCACACTCACCTACAGTACCCACACTCTCGCCTACAGTACCCACTCTCACATACAGTACCCACTCTCACCTACAGTACCCACTCTCAACTACAGTACCCACTCTCAACTACAGTACCCACACTCTCACCTACAGTACCCACTCTCACCTACAGTACCCACATTCTCACCTACAGTACCCACTCTCACATACTGTACTCACACTCTCACCTACAGTACCCACTCTCACCTACAGTACCCACACTCACCTACAGTACCCACACTCACCTACAGTACCCACACTCTCACCTACAGTACCCACACTCACCTACAGTACCCACACTCTCGCCTACAGTACCCACTCTCACATACAGTACCCACTCTCACCTACAGTACCCACTCTCAACTACAGTACCCACTCTCAACTACAGTACCCACACTCTCACCTACAGTACCCACTCTCACCTACAGTACCCACATTCTCATCTACAGTACCCACTCTCAACTACAGTACCCACACTCTCACCTACAGTACCCACTCTCACCTACAGTACCCACATTCTCACCTACAATACCCACTCTCAACTACAGTACCCACATTCTCACCTACAGTACCCACATTCTCACCTACAGTACCCACTCTCACTTACAGTACCCACTCTCAACAACAGTACCCACATTCTCACCTACAGTACCCACACTCTCACCTACAGTACCCACACTCTCAACTACAGTACCCACATTCTCACCTACAGTACCCACTCTCACCTACAGTACCCACACTCTCACCTACAGTACCCACATTCTCACCTACAGTACCCACACTCACACCTACAGTACCCACTCTCACCTACAGTACCCACACTCTCACCTACAGTACCCGCACTCTCACCTACAGTACTCACACTCTCACTTACAGTACCCACACTCTCACCTACAGTACCCACTCTCTCACCTACAGTACTCACACTCTCACCTACAGTACTCACACTCTCACTTACAGTACCCACTCTCACCTACAGTACCCACACTCTCACCTACAGTACCCACACTCTCACCTACAGTACCCACATTCTCACCTACAGTACCCACACTCACACCTACAGTACCCACTCTCACCTACAGTACCCACACTCTCACCTACAGTTCCCGCACTCTCACCTACAGTACTCACACTCTCACTTACAGTACCCACACTCTCACCTACAGTACTCACACTCTCACTTACAGTACCCACACTCTCACCTACAGTACTCACACTCTCACTTACAGTACCCACACTCTCACCTACAGTACCCACACTCTCACCTACAGTACCCACTCTCACCTACAGTACCCACACTCTCACCTACAGTACCCACTCTCACCTACAGTACCCACACTCTCACCTACAGTACCCACACTCTCACCTACAGTACCCACACTCTCACCTACAGTACCCACACTCTCACCTACAGTACCCACATTCTCACCTACAGTACCCACACTCTCACCTACAGTACCCACACTCTCACCTACAGTACCCACTCTCTCACCTACAGTACTCACACTCTCACCTACAGTACCCACACTCTCACCTACAGTACCCACACTCTCACTTACAGTACCCACACTCTCACCTACAGTACCCACTCTCTCACCTTATGACTCAACGATTTATCAATAACAACAGATTAGAAAACAGACTAGACAACAGACTGGACAACTGACTAGACAACAGACTAGACAACAGACTAGATGACAGACTAGACAACATATTTTTAAACAGACTAGACAGCTGGCGGGACAACAGACTAGACAACAGACGAGACAACAGACTAGACAACATATTACAGAACAGACTAGACAACAGTCTAGACAACAGACTAGACAACAGACTAGACAACAGACTAGACAACTGTCTAGACAACAGACTAGACAACATATTACAGAACAGACTAGACAACATATTACAGAACAGACTTGACAACAGACTAGACAACAGACTAGACAACAGACTAGACAACAGACTAGACAACAGACTAGACAACAGACGAGACAACAGACTAGACAACATATTACAGAACAGACTAGACAACAGTCTAGACAACAGACTAGACAACAGACTAGACAACAGACGAGACAACAGACTAGACAACATATTTTTAAACAGACTAGACAACAGACTAGACAACAGACTAGACAACAGACTAGACAACATATTTTTAAACAGACTAGACAACAGACTAGACAACAGACTAGACAACAGACTAGACAACATATTACAGAACAGACTAGACAACAGTCTAGACAACAGACTAGACAACAGACTAGACAACAGACTAGACAACAGACGAGACAACAGACTAGACAACATATTACAGAACAGACTAGACAACAGTCTAGACAACAGACTAGACAACAGACTAGACAACAGACTAGACAACAGACTAGACAACAGACTAGACAACAGACTAGACAACAGACTAGACAACATATTACAGAACAGACTAGACAACAGACTAGACAACAGACGAGACAACAGACTAGACAACAGACTAGACAACATATTACAGAACAGACTAGACAACAGACTAGACAACAGACTAGACAACAGACTAGACAACATATTACAGAACAGACTAGACAACAGACTAGACAACAGTCTTACAGAACAGACTAGACAACAGACTAGACAACAGACTAGACAACAGACAACAGACTAGACAACAGACGAGACAACAGACTAGACAACATATTACAGAACAGACTAGACAACAGTCTAGACAACAGACTAGACAACAGACTAGACAACAGACTAGACAACAGACGAGACAACAGACTAGACAACATATTACAGAACAGACTAGACAACAGTCTAGACAACAGACTAGACAACAGACTAGACAACAGACTAGACAACAGACTAGACAACAGACTAGACAACAGACTAGACAACAGACTAGACAACAGACTAGACAACAGACTAGACAACAGACGAGACAACAGACTAGACAACATATTACAGAACAGACTAGACAACAGTCTAGACAACAGACTACACTACAGACTAGACAATTTATGGACAACAAACTAGACAACAGACTAGATGACAGACTAGACAACAGACTGGGCAATAGACTAGACAACAGAGTAGACAACTGACTAGACAACACACTAGAAAACAGACTAGACAACAGACTAGATAGACAACAGACTAGACAACAGACTAGACAACAGACTAGACAACAGACTAGATAGATAACAGACTAGACAACAGACTAGACAACAGACTAGACAACAGACTAGACAACAGACTAGACAACAGACCAGACAACAGACTAGACAACAGACTAGACAACAGACTAGACAACAGACTATATAACAGACTAGACAACAGACTAGACAACAGACTAGACAACAGACTAGACAACTGACTAGACAACTGACTAAATGACAGACTAGACAACAGACTAGACAACAGACTAGACAACAGACTAGACAACAGACTAGAAAACATGTTGAAAACAACGGGAGAAATACACATTAGAGTAAACACAGACAATCTCATTTATCAATAATATAACTACGATTTATCAATAATATAACTACGATGTATCAATAGTATAGCTATGATTTATCAATAGTATAACTACGAGGGATAGAGAGGATCCAAACGGGAAGGAGGTTGGCACGCGAGGGAGGGGAGCACAGCACACTGTCTGACTCTAATCAACACACCTGTAGTTTGAGGGCGAAAGCAGTGGGGTTGGTCTCTGCCAGGTCAGTCTCCACAGCCTCCAGGTAGGCTAGGGGGTCAGGGCACTCAGACAGCCTGGCTAAGAAGGGTACGTCTGGGGATGGGCCAGGGGCTGGACCTTGGACCTCCATAGAGCCCTGGCTGGGTTTCTACAGAGGTTGGCAGCAGGAAGGAGGAGGAGGGCCAGGAGCGGGGCGAGGAGCGGAGCATGGAGGGGTCAGCATTGCGAAGCAAAGCATTGGGCATTGTCAGCAGGAGGTTGGGAGCTGGGTAGCTGAGACTGAGGTGTGTTGTTTGTAGCTGGCTGGTAGGTAGCTTCTGGTAGTTAGTTTATGGTAGCTACCTTCTATATGGTAGCTACCTTATGGTAGTTACTTTATGGTAGTTAGTTTATGGTAGTTAGTTTATGGTAGTTACTTTATGGTAGTTACTTTATGGTAGTTACTTTATGGTAGTTACTATATTGTAGTTACTTTATGGTAGTTACTTTATGGTAGTTACTTTATGGTAGTTACATTATTGTAGTTAGTTTATGGTAGTTACATTATTGTAGTTACTTTATGGTAGTTAGTATATTGTAGTTACTTTATGGTAGTTACCTTCTGGTAGTTACATTATTGTAGTTACTTTATGGTAGTTACATTATTGTAGTTACTTTATGATAGTTACCTTCTGGTAGTTACATTATTGTAGTTACTTTATGGTAGTTACCTTCTGGTAGTTACTTTATGGTAGCTAATTTATGACAGGGCTTTCAGATTAACTGATGAGGTTAATGTACCTATTGAGCATCAACTTCTGCGTCTACAACCTAGGCTATACCGTACAGTATTTAGGGTTGTCATTGTCGCCCTCTAGTGTCTACATGACCACATGACAATAACACAGACAGCCAGTGGTATGGGTTAAGAGAGGCCTCGGCATAGTGAACCCGGGAGAGAAAATTTGACGTAACATTGTATCCTGAGAGGAGCCTGATGCAAATAACTGTCACATGAAAGATGATGAGAAACATACTGTAAATGCAATGATACATTTTCTTCTGGATTTTGTTTTGCTTCCGTGCGGTAGATTGACAGCCAGGCAGTTCAGTGCTGTCCTACTCACCGCACCATGCTCAATGTCTGTGCTCTGTGTCCGGCTGAGTGACTGGCTCTCTCTCTTCCTGGTCTTCTCTTTCTCTCCAGTGGACCCCTCAAGACCGGGTCGAGACCCTTCAGGAGCAGGTCTGGAGCCCAGCACAGGAGTCTTCATCTGGGCTGTGATCTGGGCCTCTATCTCCTCAAAACTCCTACTTGGAGGGAGGGAGGGAGGGAGGGAGGGAGAGAGAGAGAGAGAGAGAGAGAGAGAGAGAGAGAGAGAGAGAGAGAGAGAGAGAGAGAGAGAGAGAGAGAGAGAGAAAGAGGGATAAGGAAAATTATAGAGAATATATCTAGGTATATGGGTGTGTGCTTATGGATAATGTATTTGTTATGTGGTAAATCGGCAAGTACAATAACAACTGAAAGCGGTAGTAAGGAACAGCAGGTAGACAAGTGGTTAGAGTGTAGGGACGGCAGGTAGCCTAGTGGTTAGAGTGTAGGGACGGTAGGTAGCCTAGTGGTTAGAGTGTAGGGGGGGCAGGTAGCCTAGTGGTTAGAGTGTAGGGACGGCAGATAGCCTAGTGGTTAGAGTGTAGGGACGGTAGGTAGCCTAGTGGTTAGAGTGTAGGGGGGGCAGGTAGCCTAGTGGTTAGAGTGTAGGGACGGCAGGTAGCCTAGTGGTTAGAGTGTAGGGACGGCAGGTAGCCTAGTGGTTAGAGTGTAGGGGCGGCAGGTAGCCTAGTGGTTAGATTGTAGGGACGACAGGTAGCCTAGTGGTCAGAGTGTAGGGACAGCAGGTAGCCTAGTGTTTAGAGTGTAGAGGCGGCAGGTAGCCTATTGGTTAGAGTGTAGGGACGGCAGGTAGCCTAGTGGTTAGAGTGTAGGAATTGTAGGTAGCCTAGTGGTCAGAGTGTAGGGGCGGCAGGTAGCCTAGTGGTTAGATTGTAGGGACGGCAGGTAGCCTACTGGTTAGAGTGTAGGGGCTGCAGGTAGCCTAGTGGTTAGAGTAAAGGGGCTGCAGGTAGCCTAGTGGTTAGAGTGTAGGGGCGGCAGGTAGCCTAGTGGCTAGAGTGTAGGGACGGCAGGTAGCCTAGTGGCTAGAGTGAAGGGACGGCAGGTAGCCTAGTGGTTAGAGTGTAGGGGCGGCTGGTAGCCTAGTGGTTAGAGTGTAGGGACGGCAGGTTGCCTAGTGGTTAGAGTGTAGGGACGGCAGGTAGCCTAGTGGCTAGAGTGTAGGGACGGCAGGTAGCCTAGTGGTTAGAGTGTAGCGACGGCTGGTAGCCTAGTGGTTAGAGTGTAGGGACGGCAGGTTGCCTAGTGGTTAGAGTGTAGGGACGGCAGGTTGCCTAGTGGTTAGAGTGTAGCGACGGCTGGTAACCTAGTGGTTAGAGTGTAGGGACGGCAGGTTGCCTAGTGGTTAGAGTGTAGCGACGGCTGGTAGCCTAGTGGTTAGAGTGTAGGGACGGCAGGTAGCCTAGTGGTTAGAGTGTAGGGACGGCAGGTTGCCTAGTGGTTAGAGTGTTGGGACAGCAGGTACCCTAGTGGGTAGAGTGTAGGGACGGCAGGTTGACTAGTGGTTAGAGTGTAGCGACGGCTGGTAGCCTAGTGGTTAGAGTGTAGGGACGGCAGGTTGCCTAGTGGTTAGAGTGTAGGTAGCCTAGTGGTTAGAGCGTTGGACTAGTAACCGAAAGGTTGCTGGATTGAATCCCTGAGCTGACAAGGTAAAAATGTGTTGTTCTTCCCCTGAACAAGGCAGTTAACCCATTGTTCCCCTGAACAAGGCAGTTAACCCATTGTTCCCCTGAACAAGGCAGTTAACCCACTGTTCCCCTGTGCAAGGCAGTTAACCCACTGTTCCCCTGAGCAAGGCAGTTAACCCACTGTTCCCCTGAACAAGGCAGTTAACCCATTGTTCCCCTGAACAAGGCAGTTAACCCATTGTTCCCCTGAACAAGGCAGTTAACCCACTGTTCCCCTGAACAAGGCAGTTAACCCATTGTTCCCCTGAACAAGGCAGTTAACCCATTGTTCCCCTGAACAAGGCAGTTAACCCATTGTTCCCCTGAGTAAGGCAGTTAACCCATTGTTCCCCTGAACAAGGCAGTTAACCCATAGTTCCCCTGAACAAGGCAGTTAACCCACTGTTCCCCTGAACAAGGCAGTTAACCCACTGTTCCCCTGAACAAGGCAGTTAACCCATTGTTCCCCTGAGTAAGGCAGTTAACCCATTGTTCCCCTGAGTAAGGCAGTTAACCCATTGTTCCCCTGAACAAGGCAGTTAACCCATTGTTCCCCTGAGTAAGGCAGTTAACCCATTGTTCCCCTGAACAAGGCAGTTAACCCATTGTTCCCCTGAGTAAGGCAGTTAACCCACTGTTCCCTGGGCGCTGTGGAAGTTGACAAAAGTCCCCCTACACCTCTTTGATTCAGAGAAAGGGACTGGAAACTCAATCTGTGTGCATGTGAGAGAGAGTGAATTGATTTAGTCCTATTTGTTATAATTAT
Source organism: Oncorhynchus keta (assembly GCF_023373465.1). NCBI lineage: Eukaryota > Metazoa > Chordata > Actinopteri > Salmoniformes > Salmonidae > Oncorhynchus > Oncorhynchus keta. The sequence continues at coordinate 27,955,159 of NC_068423.1, forward strand.
TACTGCTCACGTTGATAACTATATGTGACTAGACTAGAGGGTGTGTGTGTGTGTGTGTGTGTGTGTGTGTGTGTGTGTGTGTGTGTGTGTGTGTGTGTGTGTGTGTGTGTGTGTGTGTGTGTGTGTGTGTGTGTGTGTGTGTGTGTGTGTGTGTGTGTGTGTGTGTGTGTGTGTGTGTGTGTCTGCGCGTGCGCACGTGTCATTTATTGCCTTTCAAGATGAGAGAGGACAATAAAAACAAAATTAAATGAGGTGTGGCCTTATTTCTATTACAGCATATTGGATAACTGTCATTCATATTCCATTCACCCAGTTCAATGTAACATCGATAGGTTTAGGCTACTACATAATACTCTAATTTTCCCTTTACCCATCACGAGATTGTTACAACCTAGCCTATGAATGACAGCTTACAACGTAGGTGCACAAATCGAGAGACTTGTACACTCTTGCCTGCATCTAGCTAATCTGGGGTGTAATTATTACTGCAAACATTCTGTTTTGCAACTAAAACGAGATTCTTATTGGAACAAAAATCAGGTAGTTCCCTCCTCGTTTTGTTCCGTTTGCTTCTGTTTAATTAAGTGGCTAAGCCGGCGGAGGGGTTATACTAAGGAGGAGGAGTTATACTAAGGAGGAGGGGTTATACTAAGGAGGAGGAGTTATACTAAAGAGGAGGGGTTATACTAAGGAGGAGGGGTTATACCAAGGAGGAGGGGTTATACTAAGGAGGAGGGGTTATACTAAGGAGGAGGAGTTATACTAAAGAGGAGGGGTTATACTAAGGAGGAGGGGTTATACTAAAGAGGAGGGGTTATACTAAGGAGGAGGGGTTATACTAAGGAGGAGGAGTTATACTAAAGAGGAGGGGTTATACTAAGGAGGAGGGGTTATACTAAAGAGGAGGGGTTATACTAAGGAGGAGGGAATTTTAAGATCACTTGAAGTATCAACAAAAAAATACAAAATATAAATTTGTAGGACATTTTTGGGGGGGAACTATTAGGCCATAAAAAACACAGTTTCACTAAAAAAGTATTTAGTCAGCCACCAATTGTGCAAGTTCTCCCACTTAAAAAGATGAGAGAGGCCTGTCATTTTCATCATAGGTACACTTCAACTATGACAGACAACACAACAGCAGTCTGTGACCAGGTGGAAAAAAAACCTCTCCAAGCCAAACCTTCGTATCATAACCGCTAACTGCTCCACACAGCCTACATTGTTGTCACCATTTTAGCTAAGGTCATAGTCAACATAGTGACGAATGCATTAGTAAACCCGCTACAATCATGCAGTACAGTGTACAGCAAGCAGTTAAGCAGTTACACCGGCAGACCCCAGTGACAATAAATTTAAAAAACTTACCATGACTTGGAAGAGTTGCAGTGTTGGATAGCCTTAGCCAGCTAGCTAACATAAATAGCATTCCTCTCTGTTTGAGTCAGGTTGGTGAGTAGGCTAAATTAGCTACATTATTTTAGTCAGTTATTTGGTGACGTGAATATATTTAGTATAATTTTACATAACAAGGATAACTTTTTCACTATTTTTCTTTTTCTGAAATTCACTGAGTAGGACGTTCCTCCCCTTCCTCCTCTGAGGAGCCTCCACTGGTGTGTGTGTGTGTGTGTGTGTGTGTGTGTGTGTGTGTGTGTGTGTGTGTGTGTGTGTGTGTTGTATCCCAGTGTGTTGTATCCCAGTGTGTTGTACCCCAGTGTGTTGTACCCCAGTGTGTTGTATCCCAGTGTGTTGTATCCCAGTGTGTTGTATCCCAGTGTGTTGTACCCCAGTGTGTTGTACCCTGTGCAGGGAGAGTTGAGTTCTGATCCTTGGTTAGGCTTGGTCAGGCTGTCTGTCACAGAGTCCAGCTTCAGGTAGAGAGTCGAAGGTTTCTTCACAAACAGAGTCTATATATAGAGAGAGAGACAGAGAGACAGATAAACATACAGCAAGAGTTAAACCATGTCAGATGCACAAACACACACGTTTTCGTTGATGATCAGAAGAAACTAAAGTATGCAAGGATAGTCAGTCTCAAGAACAGTCAGTCTCAAGGATAGTCAGTCTCAAGGATAGTCAGTCTCAAGAACAGTCAGTCTCAAGGATAGTCAGTCTCAAGGATAGTCAGTCTCAAGAACAGTCAGTCTCAAGGATAGTCAGTCTCAAGGATAGTCAGTCTCAAGAACAGTCAGTCTCATAGTCAGTCTCAAGGATAGTCAGTCTCAAGGATAGTCAGTCTCAAGAACAGTCAGTCTCAAGGATAGTCAGTCTCAAGGATAGTCAGTCTCAAGAACAGTCAGTCTCAAGGATAGTCAGTCTCAAGAACAGTCAGTCTCAAGGATAGTCAGTCTCAAGGATAGTCAGTCTCAAGGATAGTCAGTCTCAAGGATAGTCCGTCTCAAGGATAGTCAGTCTCAAGAACAGTCAGTCTCAAGGATAGTCAGTCTCAAGAACAGTCAGTCTCAGTCAGTCTCAAGGATAGTCAGTCTCAAGGATAGTCAGTCTCAAGGATAGTCAGTCTCAAGGATAGTCAGTCTCAAGGATAGTCAGTCTCAAGGATAGTCAGTCTCAAGGATAGTCAGTCTCAAGAACAGTCAGTCTCAAGGATAGTCAGTCTCAAGGATAGTCAGTCTCAAGAATAGTCAGTCTCAAGGATAGTCAGTCTCAAGGATAGTCAGTCTCAAGAACAGTCAGTCTCAAGGATAGTCAGTCTCAAGGATAGTCAGTCTCAAGGATAGTCAGTCTCAAGGATAGTCAGTCTCAAGGATAGTCAGTCTCAAGGATAGTCAGTCTCAAGGATAGTCCGTCTCAGTACTCAGTCTCAAGAACAGTCAGTCTCAAGGATAGTCAGTCTCAAGAACAGTCAGTCTCAAGGATAGTCAGTCAGTAGTCAGTCTCAAGGATAGTCAGTCTCAAGGATAGTCCGTCTCAAGGATAGTCAGTCTCAAGAACAGTCAGTCTCAAGGATAGTCAGTCTCAAGAACAGTCAGTCTCAAGGATAGTCAGTCTCAAGGATAGTCAGTCTCAGGATCCGTCAAGGATAGTCAGTCTCAAGAACAGTCAGTCTCAGGATAGTCAGTCTCAATAGTCAGTCTCATAGTCAGTCTCAAGAACAGTCAGTCTCAAGGATAGTCAGTCTCTCAAGGATAGTCAGTCTCAAGGATAGTCAGTCTCAAGGATAGTCCGTCTCAAGGATAGTCAGTCTCAAGAACAGTCAGTCTCAAGGATAGTCAGTCTCAAGGATAGTCAGTCTCAAGGATAGTCAGTCTCAAGGATAGTCAGTCTCAAGAACAGTCAGTCTCAAGGATAGTCAGTCTCAAGGATAGTCAGTCTCAAGGATAGTCCGTCTCAAGGATAGTCAGTCTCAAGAACAGTCAGTCTCAAGGATAGTCAGTCTCAAGGATAGTCAGTCTCAAGAACAGTCAGTCTCAAGGATAGTCAGTCTCAAGGATAGTCAGTCTCAAGGATAGTCAGTCTCAAGAACAGTCAGTCTCAAGGATAGTCAGTCTCAAGGATAGTCGGTCTCAAGAACAGTCAGTGTCAAGGATAGTCAGTCTCAAGAACAGTCAGTCTCAAGTACAGTCAGTCTTAAGGATAGTCAGTCTCAAGGACAGTCAGTCTCAAGGATAGTCAGTCTCAAGGATAGTCAGTCTCAAGGATAGTCGTCTAAAGAACAATCAGTCTCAAGGATAGTCAGTCTCAAGAACAGTCAGTCTCAAGAACAGTCAGTCTCAAGGATAGTCAGTCTCAAGAACAGTCAGTCTCATGGATAGTCAGTCTCAAGAACAGTCAGTCTCATGGATAGCCAGTCTCAAGAACAGTCAGTCTCATGGATAGTCAGTCTCAAGAACAGTCAGTCTCATGGATAGTCAGTCTCAAGAACAGTCAGTCTCAGTCTCAAGAACAGTCAGGCTCAAGAACAGTCAGTCTCATGGATAGTCAGTCTCAAGAACAGTCAGTCTCAGTCTCAAGGACAGTCAGTCTCAAGAACAGTCAGTCTCATGGATAGTCAGTCTCAAGAACAGTCAGTCTCAGTCTCAAGGACAGTCAGTCTCAGTATCAAGGACAGTCAGTCTCAGTCTCAAGGACAGTCAGTCTCAAGAACAGTCAGTCTCAGTCGCAAGGACAGTCAGTCTCAAGAACAGCCAGTCTCAGTCTCAAGGACAGTCTCAGTCTCAAGGACAGGCAGTCTCAGTCTCTAGGACCGTCAGTCTCAAGGACAGTCAGTTTCACGAGAAAACATATAGACCTAATTAACCAGTATTAAATCTTCATAGATCAGGATTATAACATGATCTGGTTTCAGTTCTATCTTCTCACTCCTTCTTATCTGACTGACAGCACAGATTGTGGATATATACTCACCGGCGAAGGGGGGCCGATCTTCTCCATGTACTCAATCTCATAGTCTGGCACTGAGGGAGACAATAGAACAGACAGATTTAGAGACACAAGTACGAGAGAACGAAAGAGAGACAGAAAGAGAGAAGAGAGGAGAGAGAAGAGAGATGGTTAGAGAAAGAAAGAGAGAAGAGAGGAGGGAGAAGAGAGATGGTTAGAGACAGAATGACAGAAGAGAGGAGGGAGAAGAGAGATGGTTAGAGACAGAATGACAGAAGAGAGGAGGGAGAAGAGAGATGGTTAGAGACAGAATGACAGAAGAGAGGAGGGAGAAGAGAGATGGTTAGAGACAAAAAGGAGAGAAGAGAGGAGGGAGAAGAGAGAAAAATGAAAGAGGGGAGAGAACATCAGACACTCTAGACTGGACTGGACTGGTGGGACAGTCTGTCTGTCTATCTGTATAACAACATGACCCAGTTTAAACCCAGTCAGGCAGACACAGCCTCTGGGTAGTGTGGCTCTCCTCTACCCTTCTAGGGGTCAGAGTTTAGTAAAGGGCTGGATAGCTAGCTGCATGGGCTCGCTGCCAATTAGAAATCATTAACTGGGGGAGCACACGTATGGATGACATATCGTCCTGTACATGGAGACATTAACTCTTGAACTAATTGATGACTAATTGATTTATTTTTAAAACACACACACACACACACACTCACCTCGATTGTTCTCGTTGACGAAGGCTGTGAGGTCAGCTGGCTGCGGGAAGTCCTCCTGGGGGTCAGAGGTTAGCTCCGCCTCCATGGATGCCCATTTGTGATTGGCTGAGGAAGCAAGCTTCTCTTTGTGATTGGAGGAAGAGGCCAGCTTCTCCTCGTCTGTGGCGTGGTCGTCCTGTAGCGGGGGGATAGGAGGCTGGGCTTCATCTACTGGGGTGGGCTCCTGGAGCGGAGGAAGGAGGGGGTGAGGAATGAGGAAGTGAGGAGGTGAGGAGGTGAGGAAGTGAAGACATGAGGAGGTGAGGAGGGTGAGGAAGTGAGGAGGTGAGGAGGTGGGGAGGTTGAGGAGGTGAGGAGGTGAAGAAGTGAGGAGGGTGAGGAAGTGAGGAGGTGAGGAGGTGGGGAGGTTGAGGAGGTGAGGTGGTGAAGAAGTGAGGAGGGTGAGGAAGTGAGGAGGTGAGGAGGTGGGGAGGTTGAGGAGGTGAGGTGGTGAGGAGGTTGAGGAGGTGAGGAGGTGGGGAGGTTGAGGAAGTGAGGAGGTGGGGAGGTAAGGAAGTGAGGAGGTGAAGAAGTGAGGAGGGTGAGGAAGTGAGGAGGTGAGGAGGTAAGGAAGTGAGGATGTGAAGAAGTGAGGAGGGTGAGGAAGTGAGGAGGTGAGGAGGTGGGGAGGTTGAGGAGGTGAGGAGGTGAAGGAGGGAGGTGAGGAGGTGGGGAGGTTGAGGAGGTGAGGAGGTGAAGAAGTGAGGAGGGTGAGGAAGTGAGGAGGTGAGGAGGTGGGGAGGTTGAGGAGGTGAGGAGGTGAAGAAGTGAGGAGGGTGAGGAAGTGAGGAGGTGAGGAGGTGGGGAGGTTGAGGAGGTGAGGAGGTGAAGAAGTGAGGAGGGTGAGGAAGTGAGGAGGTGAGGAGGTGGGGAGGTTGAGGAGGTGGGGAGGTTGAGGAAGTGAGGAGGTGGGGAGGTAAGGAAGTGAGGAGGTGAAGAAGTGAGGAGGGTGAGGAAGTGAGGAGGTGAGGAAGTGAGGATGTGAAGACGTGAAGAGGTTGAGGAGATGAGGTGGTGAGGAGGTTGAGGAGGTGAGGAGGTGGGGAGGTTGAGGAAGTGAGGAGGTGGGGAGGTAAGGAAGTGAGGAGGTGAAGAAGTGAGGAGGGTGAGGAAGTGAGGAGGTGAGGAGGTGGGGAGGTTGAGGAGGTGAGGAGGTTGAGGAGGTGAGGAGGTGGGGAGGTTGAGGTGGTGAGGAGGTTGAGGAGGTGAGGAGGTGGGGAGGTTGAGGAAGTGAGGAGGTGGGGAGGTAAGGAAGTGAGGAGGTGAAGAAGTGAGGAGGGTGAGGAAGTGAGGAGGTGAGGAGGTAAGGAAGTGAGGATGTGAAGAAGTGAGGAGGGTGAGGAAGTGAGGAGGTGAGGAGGTGGGGAGGTTGAGGAGGTGAGGAGGTGAAGAAGTGAGGAGGGTGAGGAAGTGAGGAGGTGAGGAGGTGGGGAGGTTGAGGAGGTGAGGAGGTGAAGAAGTGAGGAGGGTGAGGAAGTGAGGAGGTGAGGAGGTGGGGAGGTTGAGGAGGTGAGGAGGTGAAGAAGTGAGGAGGGTGAGGAAGTGAGGAGGTGAGGAGGTGGGGAGGTTGAGGTGGTGAGGAGGTTGAGGAGGTGAGGAGGTGGGGAGGTTGAGGAAGTGAGGAGGTGGGGAGGTAAGGAAGTGAGGAGGTAAAGAAGTGAGGAGGGTGAGGAAGTGAGGAGGTGAGGAGGTGGAAGGAGGATGTGAAGAAGTGAGGAGGGTGAGGAAGTGAGGAGGTGAGGAGGTGGGGAGGTTGAGGAGGTGAAGAGGTGAAGAAGTGAAGAGGGTGAGGAGGTGAGGAGGTGAGGAGGTGGGGAGGTTGAGGAGGTGAGGAGGTAAAGAAGTGAGGAGGGTGAGGAAGTGAGGAGGTGAGGAGGTGGGGAGGTTGAGGAGGTGAAGAAGTGAGGAGGGTGAGGAAGTGAGGAGGTGAGGAGGTGGGGATGTTGAGGAGGTGAGGAGGTGAAGAAGTGAGGAGGGTGAGGAAGTGAGGAGGTGAGGAGGTGGGGAGGTTGAGGAGGTGGGGAGGTTGAGGAAGTGAGGAGGTGGGGAGGTAAGGAAGTGAGGAGGTGAAGAAGTGAGGAGGGTGAGGAAGTGAGGAGGTGAGGAGGTAAGGAAGTGAGGATGTGAAGACGTGAAGAGGTTGAGGAGATGAAGAGGTGAGGAGGTGAGGATTTGAGGATTTGAGGAGGTGTGGACGTGAGGATTTGAGGAGGTGAGGAGGTGTGGACGTGAGGATTTGAGGAGGTGTGGACGTGAGGATTTGAGGAGGTGTGGACGTGAGGGTTTGAGGAGGTGAGGAAGTGTAGTGGTGAGGAGAGGTGGAGGTGAGGAAGTGAGGATGTGAGGAGGTGAGGAGCTGTGTGTGTGTGTGCGTGCGTGCACACAGGAGTGTAAGAGAGAACTGACTCACTTGTGATGATGGATCAGACATGGCCGACCTCTTTGGGGACCTCTTGACTCTGAAAGTGTTCCTGGAACGGGAAGAAGAGAGAGACGGGACGATCAGGAGTCACTGAACACAACATGTCATCCCTGGCAGAGACTGAATCAACCAATCAAATCAATACTTAATCAACCAATCAAATCCATACTTATTCAACCAATCAAATCAATACTTAATCAACCAATCAAATCAATACTTAATCAACCAATCAAATCCATACTTATTCAACCAATCAAATCAATACTTAATCAACCAATCAAATCAATACTTAATCAACCAATCAAATCAATACTTAATCAACCAATCAAATCAATACTTAATCAACCAATCAAATCAATACTTAATCAACCAATCAAATCAATACTTAATCAACCAATCAAATCAATACTTAATCAACCAATCAAATCAATACTTAATCAACCAATCAAATCAATACTTAATCAACCAATCAAATCAATACTGAATCAACCAATCAAATCAATACTTAATCAACCAATCAAATCAATACTTAATCAACCAATCAAATCAATACTTATTCAACCAATCAAATCAATACTTAATCAACCAATCAAATCCATACTTAATCAACCAATCAAATCAATACTTAATCAACCAATCAAATCAATACTTAATCAACCAATCAAATCAATACTTAATCAACCAATCAAATCAATACTTATTCAACCAATCAAATCAATACTTAATCAACCAATCAAATCAATACTTAATCAACCAATCAAATCAATACTGAATCAACCAATCAAATCAATACTGAATCAACCAATCAAATCAATACTGAATCAACCAATCAAATCAATACTTAATCAACCAATCAAATCAATACTTAATCAACCAATCAAATCAATACTTAATCAACCAATCAAATCAATACTTAATCAACCAATCAAATCAATACTTAATCAACCAATCAAATCTATACTGAATCAACCAATCAAATCAATACTTAATCAACCAATCAAATCTATACTGAATCAACCAATCAAATCAATACTTAATCAACCAATCAAATCAATACTTAATCAACCAATCAAATCAATACTTAATCAACCAATCAAATCAATACTTAATCAATAGATACATAATATTATATATCTTATTACTAACAACTTAGGTACGTTTTTCAATTATTATTCTCTCCCTTATATTGTTTGTTTACGTTCAGATTCAGATACATGTCATTCACATTACCTGGGGAATTTAGAAAAAGACTTTCAGCAACATCATCTGTCTATAACAAGACTCTGCATCAAACCTTAAAAAGCTTAATACTCACATGTTGTTGGATTTAAATGACAATACATTTCTACAATGAGATGTAACATCACCACTTTACTTAAGGAACATTATGATGATGTAACATCACCACTTTACTTAAGGAACATTATGATGATGTAACATCACCACTTTACTTAAGGAACATTATGATGATGTAACATCACCAGTTTACGTAAGGAACATTATGATGATGTAACATCACCAGTTTACTTAAGGAACATTATGATGATGTAACATCACCAGTTTACGTAAGGAACATTATGATGATGTAACATCACCAGTTTACGTAAGGAACATTATGATGATGTAACATCACCAGTTTACTTAAGGAACATTATGATGATGTAACATCACCAGTTTACGTAAGGAACATTATGATGATGTAACATCACCAGTTTACGTAAGGAACATTATGATGATGTAACATCACCAGTTTACGTAAGGAACATTATGATGATGTAACATCACCAGTTTACGTAAGGAACATTATGATGATGTAACATCACCAGTTTACGTAAGGAACATTATGATGATGTAACATCACCAGTTTACTTAAGGAACATTATGATGATGTAACATCACCAGTTTACGTAAGGAACATTATGATGATGTAACATCACCAGTTTACGTAAGGAACATTATGATGATGTAACATCACCAGTTTACGTAAGGAACATTATGATGATGTAACATCACCACTTTACTTAAGGAACATTATGATGATGTAACATCACCACTTTACTTAAGGAACATTATGATGATGTAACATCACCACTTTACTTAAGGAACATTATGATGATGTAACATCACCACTTTACTTAAGGAACATTATGATGATGTAACATCACCACTTTACTTAAGGAACATTATGATGATGTAACATCACCAGTTTACTTAAGGAACATTATGATGATGTAACATCACCACTTTACTTAAGGAACATTATGATGATGTAACATCACCAGTTTACTTAAGGAACATTATGATGATGTAACATCACCACTTTACTTAAGGAACATTATGATGATGTAACATCACCACTTTACTTAAGGAACATTATGATGATGTAACATCACCACTTTACTTAAGGAACATTATGATGATGTAACATCACCACTTTACTTAAGGAACATTATGATGATGTAACTAGTTTAGTTAAGGAACATTATGATGATGTAACTAGTTCAGTTAAGGAACATTATGATGATGTAACTAGTTTACTTAAGGAACATTATGATGATGTAACTAGTTTAGTTAAGGAACATTATGATGATGTAACTAGTTCAGTTAAGGAACATTATGATGATGTAACTAGTTTAGTTAAGGAACATTATGATGATGTAACTAGTTCAGTTAAGGAACATTATGATGATGTAACTAGTTTAGTTAAGGAACATTATGATGATGTAACTAGTTTACTTAAGGAACATTATGATGATGTAACTAGTTTACTTAAGGAACATTATGATGATGTAACTAGTTTACTTAAGGAACATTATGATGATGTAACTAGTTTACTTAAGGAACATTATGATGATGTAACTAGTTCAGTTAAGGAACATTATGATGATGTAACTAGTTTAGTTAAGGAACATTATGATGATGTAACCAGTTTACGTAAGGAACATTATGATGATGTAACTAGTTTAGTTAAGGAACATTATGATGATGTAACTAGTTTACTTAAGGAACATTATGATGATGTAACTAGTTTACTTAAGGAACATTATGATGATGTAACTAGTTTAGTTAAGGAACATTATGATGATGTAACTAGTTTACTTAAGGAACATTATGATGATGTAACTAGTTTACTTAAGGAACATTATGATGATGTAACTAGTTTACTTAAGGAACATTATGATGATGTAACTAGTTTACTTAAGGAACATTATGATGATGTAACTAGTTTACTTAAGGAACATTATGATGATGTAACTAGTTTAGTTAAGGAACATTATGATGATGTAACTAGTTTAGTTAAGGAACATTATGATGATGTAACTAGTTTACTTAAGGAACATTATGATGATGTAACCAGTTTAGTTTAAGGAACATTATGATGATGTAACTAGTTTATGGAACATTATGATGATGTAACTAGTTCAGTTAAGGAACATTATGATGATGTAACTAGTTTAGTTAAGGAACATTATGATGATGTAACTAGTTCAGTTAAGGAACATTATGATGATGTAACTAGTTCAGTTAAGGAACATTATGATGATGTAACTAGTTTACTTAAGGAACATTATGATGATGTAACTAGTTTACTTAAGGAACATTATGATGATGTAACTAGTTTACTTAAGGAACATTATGATGATGTAACTAGTTTACTTAAGGAACATTATGATGATGTAACTAGTTCAGTTAAGGAACATTATGATGATGTAACTAGTTTACTTAAGGAACATTATGATGATGTAACCAGTTTACGTAAGGAACATTATGATGATGTAACTAGTTTAGTTAAGGAACATTATGATGATGTAACTAGTTTACTTAAGGAACATTATGATGATGTAACTAGTTTACTTAAGGAACATTATGATGATGTAACTAGTTTAGTTAAGGAACATTATGATGATGTAACTAGTTTACTTAAGGAACATTATGATGATGTAACTAGTTTACTTAAGGAACATTATGATGATGTAACTAGTTTACTTAAGGAACATTATGATGATGTAACTAGTTTACTTAAGGAACATTATGATGATGTAACTAGTTTACTTAAGGAACATTATGATGATGTAACTAGTTTAGTTAAGGAACATTATGATGATGTAACTAGTTCAGTTAAGGAACATTATGATGATGTAACTAGTTTAGTTAAGGAACATTATGATGATGTAACTAGTTTAGTTAAGGAACATTATGATGATGTAACTAGCTTACTTAAGGAACATTATGATGATGTAACTAGTTCAGTTAAGGGACATTATGATGATGTAACTAGTTTACTTAAGGAACATTATGATGATGTAACTAGTTTAGTTAAGGAACATTATGATGATGTAACTAGTTCAGTTAAGGGACATTATGATGATGTAACTAGTTTACTTAAGGAACATTATGATGATGTAACTAGTTTAGTTAAGGAACATTATGATGATGTAACTAGTTCAGTTAAGGAACATTATGATGATGTAACTAGTTTAGTTAAGGAACATTATGATGATGTAACTAGTTTACTTAAGGAACATTATGATGATGTAACTAGTTTAGTTAAGGAACATTATGATGATGTAACTAGTTTACTTAAGGAACATTATGATGATGTAACTAGTTTAGTTAAGGAACATTATGATGATGTAACTAGTTTACTTAAGGAACATTATGATGATGTAACTAGTTCAGTTAAGGAACATTATGATGATGTAACTAGTTCAGTTAAGGAACATTATGATGATGTAACTAGTTTAGTTAAGGAACATTATGATGATGTAACTAGTTTAGTTAAGGAACATTATGATGATGTAACTAGTTTAGTTAAGGAACATTATGATGATGTAACTAGTTCAGTTAAGGAACATTATGATGATGTAACTAGTTTAGTTAAGGAACATTATGATGATGTAACTAGTTTACTTAAGGAACATTATGATGATGTAACTAGTTTACTTAAGGAACATTATGATGATGTAACTAGTTTACTTAAGGAACATTATGATGATGTAACATCACCAGTTTACTTAAGGAACATTATGATGATGTAACTAGTTTACTTAAGGAACATTATGATGATGTAACTAGTTTACTTAAGGAACATTATGATGATGTAACTAGTTCAGTTAAGGAACATTATGATGATGTAACTAGTTTACTTAAGGAACATTATGATGATGTAACTAGTTCAGTTAAGGAACATTATGATGATGTAACTAGTTTAGTTAAGGAACATTATGATGATGTAACTAGTTTACTTAAGGAACATTATGATGATGTAACTAGTTTACTTAAGGAACATTATGATGATGTAACTAGTTTACTTAAGGAACATTATGATGATGTAACTAGTTTACTTAAGGAACATTATGATGATGTAACTAGTTCAGTTAAGGAACATTATGATGATGTAACTAGTTTACTTAAGGAACATTATGATGATGTAACCAGTTTACGTAAGGAACATTATGATGATGTAACTAGTTTAGTTAAGGAACATTATGATGATGTAACTAGTTTACTTAAGGAACATTATGATGATGTAACTAGTTTACTTAAGGAACATTATGATGATGTAACTAGTTCAGTTAAGGAACATTATGATGATGTAACTAGTTTACTTAAGGAACATTATGATGATGTAACTAGTTTACTTAAGGAACATTATGATGATGTAACTAGTTTACTTAAGGAACATTATGATGATGTAACTAGTTTACTTAAGGAACATTATGATGATGTAACTAGTTTACTTAAGGAACATTATGATGATGTAACTAGTTTAGTTAAGGAACATTATGATGATGTAACTAGTTCAGTTAAGGAACATTATGATGATGTAACTAGTTTACTTAAGGAACATTATGATGATGTAACCAGTTTACTTAAGGAACATTATGATGATGTAACTAGTTTACTTAAGGAACATTATGATGATGTAACTAGTTCAGTTAAGGAACATTATGATGATGTAACTAGTTTAGTTAAGGAACATTATGATGATGTAACTAGTTCAGTTAAGGAACATTATGATGATGTAACTAGTTTAGTTAAGGAACATTATGATGATGTAACTAGTTTACTTAAGGAACATTATGATGATGTAACTAGTTCAGTTAAGGAACATTATGATGATGTAACTAGTTTAGTTAAGGAACATTATGATGATGTAACCAGTTTACGTAAGGAACATTATGATGATGTAACTAGTTTAGTTAAGGAACATTATGATGATGTAACTAGTTTACTTAAGGAACATTATGATGATGTAACTAGTTTACTTAAGGAACATTATGATGATGTAACTAGTTTAGTTAAGGAACATTATGATGATGTAACTAGTTTACTTAAGGAACATTATGATGATGTAACTAGTTTACTTAAGGAACATTATGATGATGTAACTAGTTTACTTAAGGAACATTATGATGATGTAACTAGTTTACTTAAGGAACATTATGATGATGTAACTAGTTTACTTAAGGAACATTATGATGATGTAACTAGTTTAGTTAAGGAACATTATGATGATGTAACTAGTTCAGTTAAGGAACATTATGATGATGTAACTAGTTCAGTTAAGGAACATTATGATGATGTAACTAGTTTAGTTAAGGAACATTATGATGATGTAACTAGTTTACTTAAGGAACATTATGATGATGTAACTAGTTCAGTTAAGGAACATTATGATGATGTAACTAGTTTACTTAAGGAACATTATGATGATGTAACTAGTTTAGTTAAGGAACATTATGATGATGTAACTAGTTCAGTTAAGGAACATTATGATGATGTAACTAGTTTACTTAAGGAACATTATGATGATGTAACTAGTTTACTTAAGGAACATTATGATGATGTAACTAGTTCAGTTAAGGAACATTATGATGATGTAACTAGTTCAGTTAAGGAACATTATGATGATGTAACTAGTTTAGTTAAGGAACATTATGATGATGTAACTAGTTCAGTTAAGGAACATTATGATGATGTAACTAGTTCAGTTAAGGAACATTATGATGATGTAACTAGTTTAGTTAAGGAACATTATGATGATGTAACTAGCTTACTTAAGGAACATTATGATGATGTAACTAGTTCAGTTAAGGAACAGTATGATGATGTAACTAGTTCAGTTAAGGAACATTATGATGATGTAACTAGTTTAGTTAAGGAACATTATGATGATGTAACTAGTTTAGTTAAGGAACATTATGATGATGTAACTAGTTTAGTTAAGGAACATTATGATGATGTAACTAGTTTACTTAAGGAACATTATGATGATGTAACTAGTTTACTTAAGGAACATTATGATGATGTAACTAGTTTACTTAAGGAACATTATGATGATGTAACTAGTTTAGTTAAGGAACATTATGATGATGTAACTAGTTTAGTTAAGGAACATTATGCCGATGTAGCTAGTTTAGTTAAGGAACATTATGTTAACTAGAACTACAGTAATGGGATGTCTATCAGGAGTTAAGTATTTTACTGGCATGATTCACATTGATGGCATAGACTAGGGTGCAGATGAATGTTAATGCCTTGCAGGGTTTGGAGTGTGTTAGGGCTGAAATGGTATTGACCCCAAGCCTGATTCCTTGTTAGGTTAGTGAGTTAGGGCTGAAATGGTATTGACCCCAAGCCTGATTCCTTGTTAGGTTAGTGAGTTAGGGCTGAAATGGTATTGACCCCAAACCTGATTCCTTGTTAGGTTAGTGAGTTAGGGCTGAAATGGTATTGACCCCAAGCCTGATTCCTTGTTAGGTTAGTGAGTTAGGGCTGAAATGGTATTGACCCCAAACCTGATTCCTTGTTAGGTTAGTGAGTTAGGGCTGAAATGGTTTTGACCCCAAGCCTGATTCCTTGTTAGGTTAGTGAGTTGGGGGTGAAATGGTATTGACCCCTGATTCCTTGTTAAGTTAGTGAGTTAGGGCTGAAATGGTATTGATCCCAAGCCTGATGCTTTGTTAAGTTAGTGAGTTAGGGCTGAAATGGTATTGACCCCAAACCTGATTCCTTGTTAAGTTAGTGAGTTAGGGCTGAAATGGTATTGACCCCTGATTCCCTGTTAGGTTAGTGAGTTAGGGCTGAATTGGTATTGACCCCAAGCCTGATTCTTTGTTAAGTTAGTGAGTTAGGGCTGAAATGGTATTGACCCCTGATTCCTTGTTAAGTTAGTGAGTTAGGGCTGAAATGGTATTGACCCCAAACCTGATTCCTTGTTAAGTTAGTGAGTTAGGGCTGAAATGGTATTGACCCCAAACCTGATTCCTTGTTAAGTTAGTGAGTTAGGGCTGAAATGGTATTGACCCCTGATTCCCTGTTAAGTTAGTGAGTTAGGGCTGAAATGGTATTGACCCCAAACCTGATTCCTTGTTAAGTTAGTGAGTTAGGGCTGAAATGGTATTGACCCCTGATTCCCTGTTAGGTTAGTGAGTTAGGGCTTGTTAGGGTGGTAGCACTATGAGATGAAGGATGTAAACCCAGGTATCTGCATCTAACCTCCCAGACACACTGCATCCTTAGTCTAACCATGACGAACCTCTGTTGCCCTTCGATGTGGTCCTTCTGTAGCTCAGTTGGTAGAGCATGGCGCTTGTAACGCCAGGGTAGTGGGTTCGATCCCCGGGACCACCCATACGTAGAATGTATGCACACATGACTGTAAGTCGCTTTGGATAAAAGCGTCAGCTAAATGGCATATATTATTATATTATTATATTGATAGAGAAGTTTCTACGGTGTGAATGCTCTCTCTCACACTGAGAAGACGTGCAAATCACGTTAGTTACATTTATATGGCAGGATGTTCATGACAGATATTGATGGTAAAGCTTCTGTGATTGGTTGATTGACATGGTAGAGCTTCTCTGATTGGTTGTCTTTATGATACAGCTCTGTTAATAAGGAGTAAGATAGGGCTGCAAAATTCTAGAAAAGTTACCAAATTTCCCAGTTTTTCCAGAAATCCTGGTTGGAAATTCCCAGAAATAGCCTTTAGACCATACTGTATTAAGGGTGTCCTGCAGACCATACTGTATTAAGGGTGACCTGGAGCCCTGATGATACTAATGGTGTCCTGCAGACCATACTGTATTAATGGTGACCTGCAGACCATACTGTATTAATGGTGTCCTGCAGACCATACTGTATTAATGGTGACCTGCAGACCATACTGTATTAATGGTGTCCTGCAGACCATACTGCATTAATGGTATCCTGCAGACCATACTGTATTAATGGTGACCTGCAGCCCTGATGATATTAAT
>NC_068423.1:27976951-27981951 GCF_023373465.1 Oncorhynchus keta
GAAAGAGAGAGAGAGGGAGAAAGAGAGCGAGAGAGGGTGAGAGAGAGAGAGAGAGATTATTATATTATATTATATTATTATATTATTATATATTATTATATTATTATTATATTAGAGAGAGAGAGAGAGAGAGAGAGAGAGAGAGAGAGAGAGAGAGAGAGAGGTTGTGTCTGGTTTTAGACAAGTAAAATTCAATTGATGAATGAGCTCTGAATATTTCAACACAACCTCCCAGTTGGCCAATTAGTAAAAAACGTCATACATCCTGTGATGGATGACTGAAGCTTTTCTGCATATATAAGACCTGTTTATATCCTTTAGCAACTCAGTGATGCTTGTCTGACTCACTAAACAAAGCAAACCTCTTTTTTGAAATACCAGTAGTCACCACTAGAGGGTATTCTAAGCTTTTCTCTCTCTGTGTTTCTCTCTCTCTCTCTCTGTCTCTCTCTCTCTCTCTCTCTCTCTCTCTCTCTGTCTCTCTCTCTCTCTCTCTCTCTCTCTGTCTCTCTCTCTTTGTCTCTCTGTCTCTCTCTCTGTGTCTCTCTCTCTATGTCTCTCTCTGTTTGTCTCTCTCTGTTTGTCTCTCTCTGTCTCTCTTTCTTGATCTCTCTTTGTCTCTCGCTCTCTCTATATCTCTCTCTCTTTTTCTCCCTTTCACTCTCTCTCTCGCTCCCCTTCCTGTCTCTCTTTCTGTGTGTGTGTGTGTCTCTCTCCCTCACCGGTGTCTTCCGAGGTCAGCAGCTGGGTATGACAGTCTGTCTCTCCAGTGGGGGACTTGACAGGGGTGGTCGATTCCGGTGTCTCGAACGCTCCGTCAGAGTCTGAGCTCCTGAGAGAGAGAGAGAGAGAGAGAGAGAGAGAGAGAGAGAGAGAGAGAGAGAGAGAGAGAGAGAGAGAGAGATAGAGAGAGAGACTCATTATAAACCTCACTATCACTGTGGACCTCACAGGGTGTGAAGGAAGAGGAAAATGAGACGTTAGTAAACTTCAACGCTGTACATTCTCTCTGGAAATAACGGACGGTTTGTGAGCAATGAAGTTGTTATAAAAGTACTGTGTGAATTTCACCAGGTTCATATATCAATATGTCATGTTGATTTGTTATTATGCACCCTGGGAGTAGAGGTGTGTGGACTAACGTGTTGCCCTGGGAGTAGAGGAGTGTCGACTAACGTGTTGCCCTGGGAGTAGAGGAGTGTCGACTAACGTGTTGCCCTGGGAGTAGAGGAGTGTCGACTAACGTGTTGCCCTGGGAGTAGAGGAGTGTCGACTAACGTGTTGCCCTGGGAGTAGAGGAGTGTCGACTAACGTGTTGCCCTGGGAGTAGAGGAGTGTCGACTAACGTGTTGCCCTGGGAGTAGAGGAGTGTGGACTAACGTGTTGCCCTGGGAGTAGAGGAGTGTCGACTAACGTGTTGCCCTGGGAGTAGAGGAGTGTCGACTAACGTGTTGCCCTGGGAGTAGAGGAGTGTGGACTAACGTGTTGCCCTGGGAGTAGAGGAGTGTGGACTAACGTGTTGCCCTGGGAGTAGAGGAGTGTGGACTAACGTGTTGCCCTGGGAGTAGAGGAGTGTGGACTAACGTGTTGCCCTGGGAGTAGAGGAGTGTGGACTAACGTGTTGCCCTGGGAGTAGAGGAGTGTGGACGTAACGTGTTGCCCTGGGAGTAGAGGAGTGTGGACTAACGTGTTGCCCTGGGAGTAGAGGAGTGTGGACTAACGTGTTGCCCTGGGAGTAGAGGAGTGTGGACTAACGTGTTGCCCTGGGAGTAGAGGGAGTGTGGACTAACGTGTTGCCCTGGGAGTAGAGGAGTGTGGACTAACGTGTTGCCCTGGGAGTAGAGGAGTGTGGACAACGTGTTGCCCTGGGAGTAGAGGAGTGTGGACTAACGTGTTGCCCTGGGAGTAGAGGAGTGTGGACTAACGTGTTGCCCTGGGAGTAGAGGAGTGTGGACTAACGTGTTGCCCTGGGAGTAGAGGAGTGTGGACTAACGTGTTGCCCTGGGAGTAGAGGAGTGTGGACTAACGTGTTGCCCTGGGAGTAGAGGAGTGTGGACTAACGTGTTGCCCTGGGAGTAGAGGAGTGTGGACTAACGTGTTGCCCTGGGAGTAGAGGAGTGTGGACTAACGTGTTGCCCTGGGAGTAGAGGAGTGTGGACTAACGTGTTGCCCTGGGAGTAGAGGAGTGTGGACTAACGTGTTGCCCTGGGAGTAGAGGAGTGTGGACTAACGTGTTGCCCTGGGAGTAGAGGAGTGTGGACTAACGTGTTGCCCTGGGAGTAGAGGAGTGTGGACTAACGTGTTGCCCTGGGAGTAGAGGAGTGTGGACTAACGTGTTGCCCTGGGAGTAGAGGAGTGTGGACTAACGTGTTGCCCTGGGAGTAGAGGAGTGTGGACTAACGTGTTGCCCTGGGAGTAGAGGAGTGTGGACTAACGTGTTGCCCTGGGAGTAGAGGAGTGTCGACTAACGTGTTGCCCTGGGAGTAGAGGAGTGTCGACTAACGTGTTGCCCTGGGAGTAGAGGTGTGTCGACTAACGTGTTGCCCTGGGAGTAGAGGAGTGTCGACTAACGTGTTGCCCTGCGTGCTCCTGCTCAAATCATTTTGAGGCACTCGTTTTCTGTCGTCTTCAGAAAAAGTTTGATTATTTTAAGTACAACACAGTGTTTTGTTTATGAATATCGATGTATATTTAGAGGTTACTCATAAGTGGATGGTATTGTTAAGGATGCACTTGTAATTGTACTTTTTTAGGATGATATCAACATTCTGAATTCAACATGTGGTTAATAGCTAGCTCAGGTATTAGCAGGCCATTGTATGTGTGAACGGTGGCTCCTGGAATGATCCCAGTCCCTCCTATTGTGCATCTGTTGTTAGAAAAGAGGGCGACGATTCGCAGAACATAATGTGGCTCTACAAATGTTTTATTTCCTTTTGGATGCAGAGATTCTGATTCATTAAAACTGATAATATAATAATAATAATATAATAATATAATATATGCCATTTAGCAGACGCTTTTATCCAAAGCACTTACAGTCATGTGTGCATACATTCTGTATGGGTGGTCCCGGAATCGAACCCACTACCCTGGCGTTAAAGCGCCATGCTCTACCAACTGAGCTACAGAAGGACCATCTGATCTCTAAAGTCTCACGTCTATAGTCTCAATCAACCGCAACACAACGACAATCGCTCTCTTCTCAATCCACATTAGCATAAAGAAATGAGTGACAGCAATGGCTATTGGAACGTGGCTCAGCTGTCATTGAGCCCGTGTAGGATAGATTTGGCAGACAGATATTGATCTGACCAAAAACAAACAAAGAAATATGTTGATCGTCAAGTCATTTTCCCAGCGTACAGTACAACCATCTGTGCAGATATACATGCTTTTTTTCTCTCTGTGAGAGAAAATATCACCAGTCTGAAAACTGATGAGCGAATGTGTCAACGTTGTGACGGTTTTACTTTTCTACTTTACGGTTCCAATATTGTCTCTGTTCATTGTGCTTTAGTCCAACAAAGACCACCGTCAGGATGTATGTGTCCCTTTACGTCTGATTGGCCCTGCTGGATTATTAGGTCTGCAAATGAAAGCGCTGAATCTGCAGCCAGGAGACAGAAAATGGCTCGCCTGAGACGCTCCCCCCTCCATTTTGCACACGAACCAAGCGACAGACAGACAGACAGACTAGTGGTTAGAGCGTTGGGTCAGTAACCAGTAGGTAGTCTAGTGGTTGGAGTGTTGGACTAGTAACCAGCAGGTAGCCTAGTGGTTAGAGTGTTGGACTAGTAACCAGCAGGTAGCCTAGTGGTTAGAGCGTTGGACTAGTAACCAGCAGGTAGCCTAGTGGTTAGAGCGTTGGACTAGTAACCAGCAGGTAGCCTAGTGGTTAGAGTGTTGGACTCGTAACCAGCAGGTAGTTTAGTGGTTAGAGTGTTGGGCCAGTAACCAGCAGGTAGCCTAGTGGTTAGAGCATTGGGCCAGTAACCAGCAGGTAGTCTAGTGGTTAGAGTGTTGGGCCAGTAACCAGCAGGTAGCCTAGTGGTTAGAGCATTGGGCCAGTAACCAGCAGGTAGTCTAGTGGTTAGAGTGTTGGACTAGTAACCAGCAGGTAGTTTAGTGGTTAGAGCGTTGGACTGGTAACCAGCAGGTAGCCTAGTGGTTAGAGCATTGGGCCAGTAACCAGCAGGTAGTCTAGTGGTTAGAGTGTTGGGCCAGTAACCAGCAGGTAGCCTAGTGGTTAGAGTGTTGGGCCAGTAACCAGCAGGTAGCCTAGTGGTTAGAGTGTTGGGCCAGTAACCAGCAGGTAGCCTAGTGGTTAGAGTGTTGGGCCAGTAACCAGCAGGTAGCCTAGTGGTTAGAGTGTTGGGCCAGTAACCAGCAGGTAGCCTAGTGGTTAGAGTGTTGGACTAGTAACCAGCAGGTAGCCTAGTGGTTAGAGTGTTGGGCCAGTAACCAGCAGGTAGCCTAGTGGTTAGAGCGTTGGACTAGTAACCAGCAGGTAGCCTAGTGGTTAGAGTGTTGGGCCAGTAACCAGCAGGTAGCCTAGTGGTTAGAGTGTTGGACTAGTAACCAGCAGGTAGTATAGTGGTTAGAGTGTTGGGCCAGTAACCAGCAGGTAGCCTAGTGGTTAGAGCGTTGGACTAGTAACCAGCAGGTAGCCTAGTGGTTAGAGCATTGGGCCAGTAACCAGCAGGTAGTCTAGTGGTTAGAGTGTTGGGCCAGTAACCAGCAGGTAGCCTAGTGGTTAGAGTGTTGGGCCAGTAACCAGCAGGTAGCCTAGTGGTTAGAGTGTTGGGCCAGTAACCAGCAGGTAGCCTAGTGGTTAGAGTGTTGGGCCAGTAACCAGCAGGTAGCCTAGTGGTTAGAGTGTTGGGCCAGTAACCAGCAGGTAGCCTAGTGGTTAGAGTGTTGGGCCAGTAACCAGCAGGTAGCCTAGTGGTTAGAGTGTTGGACCAGTAACCAGCAGGTAGCCTAGTGGTTAGAGTGTT
>NC_068423.1:27986951-27994451 GCF_023373465.1 Oncorhynchus keta
CATCACTGGGGCCAAACTCCCTGCCATCTAGGATAACTATACCAGGCGGTGTCAGGAGGCCCTAAAAATTGTCAAAGGCTCCAGCCACCCAAGTCACAGCGTAAGGACCGACGCCAGGGATGAGAAGCAGATACAGGGAGTCAAACGTTTAATCGGTAACTGAACAAGAAACAGGTTAACAAAGACAGACAACAATCAATGCAGAATCAGGGAACAGAGCGGGGAACCAGACAGACACAGGGAAGGTAATGACAGAGGTGATTGAGTCCAGGTGAGTCCGATAATCGCTGACGCACGTGGTGAGGGAAGGCAGGTGTGCGTAATGATGATGGCAGGTGTGCGTAATGCTGGGGAGCCTGGCGCCCTCGAGCACCATGGGGGAAGAGCGGGAGCAGGCGTGACAGTACCCCGCGCTCTAGGGGTGCCACCCGGCGTCCCACCTGGGCGAGCCTGACGGGTCGGCCCAGGAATGGGACCTAGATGATCCGGCGGAGGTGTGGGAGCCCAATGACCCGGCAGAGGCGTAAAAACCTTACGATCGAGCTGAAGGCCTGACGTGGGATGGGCACCTCCGGGGAAAGAAACCTCTAGAGCCAGCTAGAGCGTGACAGCCCAACGAGCTGGCTTAACCAACCCCGGTTCTATCAGTGTCGGGCCCCCGGACCCGACGTCACCACTAACCGGAACGTGAGCACTACCCTATGCTTCGGCAGGGTAGCCTAGTGGTTAGAGTGTACTGGTAACCCGAACACACACACACAGAGACACACACACAGAGACACACACACACGCACACAGAGAGAGAGAGAGACACACACACACACACACAGAGACACACACACACGCACGCACGCACGCAAGCACACACACACACCCACGCGCACACACAGAATAGCAGATAACCTGGAGAATTATGGGATAACTGGGGGACACAGGAGGAGTCAGTCACCCCCACTGTGAACATGGAAGATTAGGGGGAGACACAGGGAGAGTCAGTCACCCCCACTGTGAACATGGAGGGAGATAAAATAAACACAAATATTGATCCA
The DNA here is from genome assembly GCF_023373465.1 of Oncorhynchus keta. Lineage (NCBI taxonomy): Eukaryota > Metazoa > Chordata > Actinopteri > Salmoniformes > Salmonidae > Oncorhynchus > Oncorhynchus keta. The sequence continues at coordinate 27,988,001 of NC_068423.1, forward strand.
TAACAACCAGGGAGGTCCATAACAACCAGGGAGGTCTATAACAACCAGGGAGGTCTATAACAACCAGAGAGGTCCATTACAACCAGGGAGGTCCATAACAACCAGGGAGGTCCATAACAACCAGAGAGGTCCATAACAACCAGAGAGGTCCATAACAACCAGGGAGGTCCATAACAACCAGGGAGGTCCATAACAACCAGGGAGGTCCATAACAACCAGAGAGGTCCATAACAACCAGGGAGGTCCATAACAACCAGAGAGGTCCATAACAACCAGGGAGGTCCATAACAACCAGAGAGGTCCATAACAACCAGGGAGGTCCATAACAACCAGAGAGGTCCATAACAACCAGGGAGGTCCATAACAACCAGGGAGGTCCATAACAACCAGAGAGGTCCATAACAACCAGAGAGGTCCATAACAACCAGTCTCTGTCTCTTAGCCAGACAAGGGTACAGAAACACCACCGTGTGTGTGTACCCCTTTGTCTACACACACACACACACACACACACACACACACACACACACACACACACACACACACACACACACACACACACACACACACACACACACACACACACACACACACACACACACAGGAGAACATGAATCAGACAACAGCAGGGAGGAGAAGATAGGTTGGGGGAGGATAGTAATGACCCCCTGTAAGTTCACCCTGCTGTCATTAGAGACATAAGTCAATGGCAGCGTAAAACCTTCCCTTCACCGCGGTCAATAACCTCAGAACCCCCTGGGGCAGAGGTCACTGCAGAGATGGACTTGAGGAGACGTCAGGGCCACCTCAGGTAGCGAACGCAGATATGACAGAGAGATGAATAATCAATGAGGGGGGCTGAATGGACTGGAGAAATATGACTACAAGATAAACACTGCTCACCTCTGCTGTACATGACCAACCAAAATAGTGTAATTACTGCCCTTCTTTTTCTCAGATTGGCGTTTATTGAGATGAATCTTGTCCCGGAGGCAGAGCAAAGCCATTTTCACTAGATGGCTCGACTGCCAAGTCAATATTGTTTATTTATCGTAAACATTACTGAAGATTTAAAACTTTTTAAAGTTAGGGTTAGACATAATGTTAGCAGTGTGGTTAAAACGAGCTTTTATAACTTTGTTGCTGTGACAGCTAATGAGGATCCTGCTGCCTCCAGGTCATGAGTCATCCCAATAAACGCCAACCTGCTACTATTTCATTAAAATATGCCTTGACCTCCTTCCCTTCCCATTTACCAGATTATTTTATCCAAAGGCACTTACAGTCACGCATGCGTACAATTTTACTTATGGGTGGCTCTGGGAATTGAATCCACAACCCAGACACAGCAAGCGCCACACTCTACAAACTGACGTACAGTGAACCATATGAACCCAGAGGTGACATGACAGATATATTAAGCAAGATGGTGGTATACTCTAATAGGGGCGGCAGGTAGCCTTGTGTTTAGAGTGTAGGGGCGGCAGGTAGACTAGTGGTTAGAGTGTAGGGACGGTAGGTAGCCTAGTGGTTAGAGTGTAGGGACGGCAGGTAGCCTAGTGGTTAGAGTGTAGGGGCGGCAGGTAGCCTAGTGGTTAGAGTGTAGGGACGGCAGGTAGCCTAGTGGTTAGAGTGTAGGGACGGCAGGTAGCCTAGTGGTTAGAGTGTAGGGGCGGCAGGTAGCCTAGTGGTTAGAGTGTAGGGACGGCAGGTAGCCTAGTGGTTAGAGTGTAGGGGCGGCAGGTAGCCTAGTGGTTAGAGTGTAGGGACGGCAGGTAGCCTAGTGGTTAGAGTGTAGGGACGGCAGGTAGCCTAGTGGTTAGAGTGGAGGGACGGCAGGTAGCCTAGTGGTTAGAGTGTAGAGGAGGTAGGGTAGCCTAGTGGTTAGAGTGTAGGGACGGCAGGTAGACTAGTGGTTAGAGTGTAAGGGCGGCAGGTAGCCTAGTGGTTAGAGTGTAGGGGTGGCAGGTAGCCTAGTGGTTAGAGTGTAGGGACGGCAGGTAGACTAGTGGTTAGAGTGGAGGGACGGCAGGTAGCCTAGTGGTTAGAGTGTAGGGACGGCAGGTAGCCTAGTGGTTAGAGTGTAGGGACGGCAGGTAGCCTAGTGGTTAGAGTGTAGGGACGGCAGGTAGCCTAGTGGTTAGAGTGTAGGGACGGCAGGTAGCCTAGTGGTTAGAGTGGAGGGACGGCAGGTAGCCTAGTGGTTAGAGTGTAGAGGAGGTAGGGTAGCCTAGTGGTTAGAGTGTAGGGACGGCAGGTAGACTAGTGGTTAGAGTGTAGGGGCGGCAGGTAGCCTAGTGGTTAGAGTGTAGGGACGGCAGGTAGCCTAGTGGTTAGAGTGTAGGGACGGCAGGTAGCCTAGTGGTTAGAGTGTAGGGACGGCAGGTAGCCTAGTGGTTAGAGTGTAGGGACGGCAGGTAGCCTAGTGGTTAGAGTGTAGGGACGGCAGGTAGCCTAGTGGTTAGAGTGGAGGGACGGCAGATAGACTAGTGGTTAGAGTGTAGGGACGGCAGGTAGACTAGTGGTTAGAGTGTAGAGGAGGTAGGGTAGCCTAGTGGTTAGAGTGTAGGGACGGCAGGTAGACTAGTGGTTAGAGTGTAGAGGCGGCAGGTAGCCTAGTGGTTAGAGTGTAGAGGTGGCAGGTAGCCTAGTGGTTAGAGTGTAGGGACGGCAGGTAGCCTAGTGGTTAGAGTGTAGGGGCGGCAGGTAGCCTAGTGGTTAGAGTGGAGGGACGGCAGGTAGCCTAGTGGTTAGAGTGTAGGGACGGCAGGTAGCCTAGTGGTTAGAGTGTAGGGACGGCAGGTAGCCTAGTGGTTAGAGTGGAGGGACGGCAGGTAGCCTAGTGGTTAGAGTGGAGGGACGGCAGGTAGACTAGTGGTTAGAGTGTAGGGACGGCAGGTAGACTAGTGGTTAGAGTGTAGGGGCGGCAGGTAGCCTAGTGGTTAGAGTGTAGGGGCTGCAGGTCGCCTAGTGGTTAGAGTGTAGGGACGGCAGGTAGACTAGTGGTTAGAGTGTAGGGGCGGCAGGTAGCCGAGTGGTTAGAGTGTAGGGACGGCAGGTAGCCTAGTGGTTAGAGTGGAGGGACGGCAGGTAGCCTAGTGGTTAGAGTGTAGGGACAGCAAGTAGCCGAGTGGTTAGAGTGTAGGGACGGCAGGTAGCCTAGTGGTTAGAGTGTAGGGACGGCAGGTAGACTAGTGGTTAGAGTGTAGGGGCGGCAGGTAGCCTAGTGGTTACAGTGTAGGGACGGCAGGTAGCCTAGTGGTTAGAGTGTAGGGGTGGCAGGTAGCCTAGTCGTTAGAGTGTAGGGACGGCAAGTAGCCTAGTGGTTAGAGTGTAGGGACGGCAGGTAGCCTAGTGGTTAGAGTGTAGGGACGGCAGGTAGCCTAGTGGTTAGAGTGTAGGGACGGCAAGTAGCCGAGTGGTTAGAGTGTAGGGACGGCAGGTAGCCTAGTGGTTAGAGTGGAGGGACGGCAGGTAGCCTAGTGGTTAGAGTGTAGGGACGGCAGGTAGCCTAGTGGTTAGAGTGGAGGGACGGCAGGTAGCCTAGTGGTTAGAGTGTAGGGCGGCAGGTAGCCTAGTGGTTAGAGTGTAGGGGCGGCAGGTAGCCTAGTGGTTAGAGTGGAGGGGCGGCAGGTAGCCTAGTGGTTAGAGTGTAGGGACAGGCAGGTAGCCTAGTGGTTAGAGTGTAGGGACGGCAGGTAGCCTAGTGGTTAGAGTGGAGGGACGGCAGGTAGCCTAGTGGTTAGAGTGGAGGGACGGCAGATAGACTAGTGGTTAGAGTGTAGGGACGGCAGGTAGACTAGTGGTTAGAGTGTAGGGCGGCAGGTAGCCTAGTGGTTAGAGTGTAGGGGCTGCAGGTCGCCTAGTGGTTAGAGTGTAGGGACGGCAGGTAGACTAGTGGTTAGAGTGTAGGGGCGGCAGGTAGCCGAGTGGTTAGAGTGTAGGGACGGCAGGTAGCCTAGTGGTTAGAGTGGAGGGACGGCAGGTAGCCTAGTGGTTAGAGTGTAGGGACAGCAAGTAGCCGAGTGGTTAGAGTGTAGGGACGGCAGGTAGCCTAGTGGTTAGAGTGTAGGGACGGCAGGTAGACTAGTGGTTAGAGTGTAGGGGCGGCAGGTAGCCTAGTGGTTACAGTGTAGGGACGGCAGGTAGCCTAGTGGTTAGAGTGTAGGGGTGGCAGGTAGCCTAGTCGTTAGAGTGTAGGGACGGCAAGTAGCCTAGTGGTTAGAGTGTAGGGACGGCAGGTAGCCTAGTGGTTAGAGTGTAGGGACGGCAGGTAGCCTAGTGGTTAGAGTGTAGGGACGGCAAGTAGCCGAGTGGTTAGAGTGTAGGGACGGCAGGTAGCCTAGTGGTTAGAGTGGAGGGACGGCAGGTAGCCTAGTGGTTAGAGTGTAGGGACGGCAGGTAGCCTAGTGGTTAGAGTGGAGGGACGGCAGGTAGCCTAGTGGTTAGAGTGTAGAGGAGGTAGGGTAGCCTAGTGGTTAGAGTGTAGGGACGGCAGGTAGACTAGTGGTTAGAGTGTAAGGGCGGCAGGTAGCCTAGTGGTTAGAGTGTAGGGGTGGCAGGTAGCCTAGTGGTTAGAGTGTAGGGACGGCAGGTAGACTAGTGGTTAGAGTGTAGGGGCGGCAGGTAGCCTAGTGGTTAGAGTGTAGGGACGGCAGGTAGACTAGTGGTTAGAGTGTAGGGGCGGCAGGTAGCCTAGTGGTTAGAGTGTAGGGACGGCAGGTAGCCTAGTGGTTAGAGTGTAGGGGTGGCAGGTAGCCTAGTCGTTAGAGTGTAGGGACGGCAAGTAGCCTAGTAGTTAGAGTGTAGGGACGGCAGGTAGCCTAGTGGTTAGAGTGTAGGGACGGCAGGTAGCCTAGTGGTTAGAGTGTAGGGACGGCAAGTAGCCGAGTGGTTAGAGTGGAGGGACGGCAGGTAGACTAGTGGTTAGAGTGTAGGGACGGCAGGTAGACTAGTGGTTAGAGTGTAGGGGCGGCAGGTAGCCTAGTGGTTAGAGTGTAGGGGCTGCAGGTCGCCTAGTGGTTAGAGTGTAGGGACGGCAGGTAGACTAGTGGTTAGAGTGTAGGGGCGGCAGGTAGCCTAGTGGTTAGAGTGTAGGGACGGCAGGTAGCCTAGTGGTTAGAGTGTAGGGGTGGCAGGTAGCCTAGTCGTTAGAGTGTAGGGACGGCAAGTAGCCTAGTGGTTAGAGTGTAGGGACGGCAGGTAGCCTAGTGGTTAGAGTGTAGGGACGGCAGGTAGCCTAGTGGTTAGAGTGTAGGGACGGCAAGTAGCCGAGTGGTTAGAGTGTAGGGACGGCAGGTAGCCTAGTGGTTAGAGTGGAGGGACGGCAGGTAGCCTAGTGGTTAGAGTGTAGGGACGGCAAGTAGCCGAGTGGTTAGAGTGGCCTAGGTAGCTTAGTGGCCCAGGAGTGTGAAGGTGAAAGGAAAGGAAAGGCTCTGCCTGGTCAGTTCCCCCCAGGGCAGTGATTGGGGACACTGCCCTGTGTAGGGTGCTGTCTTTGTTTCATTCCGTCTTTCGGATGGGACATTAAACGGGTGTCCTGACTCTCTGAGGTCATTAAAGATCCCATGGCACTTATCGTAAGAGTAGGGGTGTTAACCCTGGTGTCCTGGCTAAATTCCCAATCTGGCCCTCAAACCATCACGGTCACCTAATAATCCCCAGTTTACAATTGGCTCATTTATCCCCCTCCTCTCCCCTGTAACTATTCCCCAGGTCGTTGCTGCAAATGAGAACGTGTTCTCAGTCAACTTACCTGGTAAAATAACGGATAAATAAATAAATCCCCTCTCTCCACTGGGATTCTCTGCCTCTAACCCTATTACAGGGGCTGAGCCACTGGCTTACTGGGGCTCTCTCATGCCATCCCTAGGAGGGGTGCGTCACTTGAGTGGGTTGAGTCACTGACGTGATCTTCCTGTCTGGGTTAGCTCCCCCCTTGGGTTGTGCCGTGGCGGAGATCTTTGTGGGCTATACTCGGCCTTGTCTCAGGATGGTAAATTGGTGGTTGAAGTTATCCTTCTAGTGGTGTGGGGGCTGTGCTTTGGCAAAGTGGGTGGGGTTATATCCTTCCTGTTTGGCCCTGTCCGGGGTTATCGTCGGATGGGGCCACAGTGTCTCCTGACACCTCCTGTCTCAGCCTCCAGTATTTGTGCTGCAGTAGTTTATGTGTCGGGGGGCTAGGGTCAGTTTGTTATATCTGGAGTACTTCTCCTCTCTTATCCGGTGTCCTGTGTGAATTTAAGTTTGCTCTCTCTAATTCTCTTTCTCTCTTTCCTTCTCTCTCTCGGAGGACCTGAGCCCTAGGACCATGCCTCAGGACCTGAGGCATGATGACTCCTTGCTGTCCCCAGTCCACCTGGTCGTGCTGCTGCTCCAGTTTCAACTGTTCTGCCTGCGGCTATGGATTTCTGACCTGTTCACTGGACGTGCTACCTGTCCCAGACCTGCT